>NW_007247836.1:680688-765161 GCF_000164805.1 Carlito syrichta
TCGGTTCGAGACCCACCTGGGCAGCAAGACCTCATCTCTACAATAAATTAAAAAAAAAATCAGCCGGGCGTGGTAGTGGGCACCTGTAATTCCAGATACTCGGAAGGCTGAGGTGGAAGGATCGCCGGAGCCCAGCAGGTCGAGGCTGCGGTGGCCGGGAGCAGCCACAGCACTCCTGCACTCCAGTCTGGGCAACAGAGTGAGACTCCAACTAAAAAAAAAAAAAAAAAATTGTAATCCATTTTATAGCCAGAGAGGGAATATATGTATGGAAATTTCACTGTTATTCTGCTTAAAACTCTTAAATTGTTTTTCAGACTCCTAAGCGAAGCCTATAATTGTGCTCTGTGAACCTTGGTGATAATAAAGAGCTTGTCTAGTATTTGTAAGGTCTTAAGTTTATCATTTCTCTATTTACTTCACTAATTCTTCACTATTCACTTCACTCATTCTTCTCTATTTACTTCACTCATCTTCTTTATTTACTTCACTCATTCACTCAGAAGTAATTCTTGAATTCCTGATAGACAAAAGACATTTTGCTATGTACTAAAAGTGCACTGCTGACAAAGGAAGATAACATGGAAAACTCTGTTCTCATGTATGGGAGTGATGATGGTGAAGATGTCTCATTTGTAATTGTGATGGAGGACGCTGCCATACAAAAATAAAAGTCCTTCACTTGTTCTTAGGAGATGTCAGCTACAAGTACAAGATTGACTCCTCAGACCCGAGGAATAGCTGTAAAATGAGAGTTCCTGTTAGATCTAGACAAAGACAGACTTTATTGGCCTGGATAGATCTTTCGTTCTTCTGGGACCAGTTTAGCTTTTCCACATAGGATGCACTTCCCAGTGAGACGGAGGTCGCCTCAAGTCCATCTTTGCATACTACTCAAAGGGGAAAGCAAATAAGGAATCACAATTTTAGTGAGTAGGCGTTCAAAAACTACATTCTAGAATAATGTAGGCATGCCCTGGAGACACAACTTTTTTTTTTTTCTTTTCCCACTCAGACTATGACCCATAGTGTCCAGCTTTTCTAATATTTCAATCATTTTAGAGATTCTGGGTAAAATGAAGTGCTGTGAAGATGGGTAAAATATCTATATTTTTCTATGTAACATATATGTCTTTATATGATTCATACATTTACATGAATGAATAGATGCAAGGTAAGGGAGAAAAAAATAGCCAGAGAGGAAAGAGAAGACATAAAATAACATGCAAAAATATAAGAATGATGAATTGAGACCCATAAACAATATGTAGGTAAACCCACTCATGGAAAATTAAGAGAAACAAGAAACTAATATAGTTGGAGTGAAGATGAAGATATTTTGTTAGAAATGAAGATTGACATGTACTTAGGGACCAAATCGTAATTATTCTGGGCAGCACATATAGAAATACAGATTTATTCAAAACGCAATTAAGAGGATTATAGTCTTTTTAAAGGGGAGTGCAATAAGATAAAACCTAGGAAAACTTTAAAACTCAGAAAATGAACATCTGTACTAAAGAGCCAGTGGAATATTTTATATTAAAAAAAAAAAATTGGTTCTATTAGGGAAGCCCAGAGGCAAAGTTGCAAAGTGAAGGGAAATTCTTTGAGTAAAAGAAATGTAAATAATAAAGCATCTTATTGGGCTACTCTTGAAGTCATTACTACATCTTACCGTGTGCTTTAAACGTATCCTGATCATCTCCATCACAAAGTGCTTTGTGTTTGTTCTTGTTGATTCCACTTCAGTTTGATTGTCACTTCTGTTACTTATTTCCCCATGGCAACTGCTACAATGCTGGACACACAAGAAGTACGTTGCATTTATTACATGAACAGATAAATTATGTATCAGTTCCAAATCCATCATCTACTTCAATAGGTATGAGGAATTTTATGGTATCCAAAAATTACAGAAGTTGTCAGGATCTTTGGGAAGTTTAAGATACGTTTGGATAAAGGAACGGAATGCAAGAAAAAAAAACATTGTTGAAGTCTCTGTGGTTGTAAATTGGATATTAAGAAATGTTTCTGAAACTTTTTATTTTCTTTTGTTTATTTCAAAGATGTGGGGGTACAAGTCAGGAATAGGTATGTAAGTGGTCTATACACAGTTGAAGGTAGGGCCTCCCATCAATCTTCATTTCACCTGGTTTAGGATAAAGCACCCTTATTGATGCTATGTGCCCACCCCCGGCAGTGTCCCACCCCTGCCAATCGCTTTCTTGTAGTATTATGATAAACGCCCAGGGTCCAGTAATGGGTGTGATAGACTCTAAATCCATCCAAGTTGCTGTGAAGTCCATAATTTTGTCTTTTTTTAGGACTGCATAAATATTCCATTATGTATATGTAGAACATTATTTTTATCCCATCCACTTTCAATGGACAACTCAGTTGGTCCCATGTTTTTGTTATAGTGAATAGTGCTGCAATAAACACGCATGTGCATGTATCTTTTCGTAAAATGATCTGAGTTCCTAGGGGCACATTCCCAGAAGGGAGACTGGTGGGTCATACGGAAGGTCGATTTTTAGGTCTTTTAGGAATCACCACACTGTTTCCCACAGAGGTTGTACTACTGTACACTTCCACCAACAGTGTAGAAGTGTTCCCTTTTCCCACATTCCCTTCAGCATCTGTTGTTTTTTGAGTTATTGGTGATGGCCATTCTGACTGGATTTAGGTGGCATCTCAGTATGGTTTTAATTTGCATTTCTTTGATGACTAATGAAGCTGAGGATTTTTTAAGGTATCTGTTGGCTGCTTGTTTGCATTCTTTTGAAAAGTGTCTATTCATGCCTTTTGCCCACTTTTTAATGAGGCTATATATATATATATATATATGTGTGTGTGTGTGTGTGTGTGTGTATATATATATATATATTTTTTTTTTTGCACCTTTGAGTTCCTGGTAGATCCTGGATGTTAGACCTTTGTCAGATATACAGTTGGCAAACATTTTTTCCCAGTCTGTGGGCTGTCTCCCTGCTCTCTCAGTGGTTTCTTTGTCTTTGCAGAAGCTTATCAGTTTGATGAGGTCCCACTTGTCTATCTTATCTCTTATGGCCCGGGCACTTGGGGTCTTGATCAAATTGGTTGCCTAATCCAATTTCCATAAGGGTGTCGCCTGCATTTTCAAAGGTTCTTATATTTTGAGGTCTTACATTTAGGTCTTGAATTAATTTAGAGTTGATTTTTTGTGTATGGTGATAAGTCGGGTCCTGTTTCAGTCTCCTGCATGTGGTTGGCCAGTTTTCCCAGCACCATTTACTGAATAGATTCTCCTCTGTGCAATGGGTGTTGGTGGAGTCTTTGTCAAAGATAAGGTGGTTGAGAAATTGAGGTTTTGCTTCTGGAATCTCTATCCTGTTCCATTGACCTGTATGCCTGATCTTGTACCCATACCGGACTTTTTGATTATTATAGCCTTATAGTAAAGTTTAAAGTCAGTAAGTGTGATACCTCCTGCTTTGTTTCTTTTGCTAAGGATTATCTTGGTTATTCATGGTCATTTATGTTTCCATATGAGTTTCTGTATTGTTGTCGTTTCCAGGTCTGAGAAGAACTATGTTGGTAGTTTAATGTGTATTGTGTCAAATCTGTAGATTACCTCGGGTAGGATAGACATTTTAACAGTGTTGATTCTTCCAACCCATGAACATGGAATGTTTTTCCATTTGTTTGTGTCTTTGATTTCTTTGAGCCATGTTTTGTAGTTTTTGTTGTATAGGTCTTTCTCTTCTGATTAGGAAGATGCCAAGGAATTTCTTTCTTTCCTTTTTTTTTTTTTTTGTGGCTATTGTGAATAGGATTGTGATTTTAATTTGGTTTTTTGCCTGTTTGTTGTTGGTATATAAGAATGCAACTGTCTTTTGCAAGTAGTATACCTGTAGTCCCAGCTATTCAGGAGGCTGAGGCAGGACTGCCTGAACCCAGGGTGCAGTGAGCCATGATTGTGCTACTGTACTCCAGTCTATACAACAGAGTGAGATTCCAACTAAAAAAAGAGAAAAGAAAAGAAACTCTTGCAATACCTTCTATTATGGATAGGACAAAAGTATTTTTAGAGTACATAAATTAATACTTATCTATGTATATGTTATGCATTTACTTTAGTATATAAGATATATATATGAAAATTGTCCCAATAACATCTTATCAAACTTCTGCTAACATATTTTATTACATAGGTATAGAAAATCTAACCATCTTTTTATGTGTGAGTAATCATACATCTTTCTAAATCAAATTGTGCAAAATATTTTATTTTAAATGTATTTTTTACAAACATTATTGAATAGTAAAAAAAAAATCTAGAGCTATTTTCAAGTTTATAAAAAAATTATAATTGCAACAGGATTTAGAAACCTACAGGGCTAACGAGAACAACCAAAGTAAGGGAAACCCTGCTCTAATTCATTATTTCCACCCGGACTTGAAAAATCTATGTTTAAATACTCTAACCCTGTCTTTTTACTTTAATATCTTCAGCAAATGGCCTTTATTTATAGTTCAGACTTGTTAATGTGCCATGTAACACACTTGATAATCTCAATTCACCTGATTCTCTATTTTTACCTCAAATTCTTCTTTGAAAGGTTTATATTCCAGTAACAGATTTTCCTTTATTTCTAAAAAATGTGTTATATACAGTAGAGCTCTTTGTTATACTGTGCTAATATGGCAATCTTTTTTTTTATATTTCTAGCCTACTAGATCCTACTCGTAATTAAACTTTCAAATCATTCAGCACTTCAGGAGGAGACATTCCTCAGCGTTCCCCCAACAGCACATGCCATCTCCTTTGGAATGTACAAAGCAAAGCATACACGTCTCTATTATAGTCCTCACTAGGTTAAATATCTATTAGTAGGTCTTTCACACTGTTCCCTTAGATCCAAATGGGAAATCCCTATTTCACCACCATCAGTAACACCCCCAGCATAATACCTCGCAAAATATTAAAACATTTCACTTATCTCTCATACTAAAAATCAACTTTTTTAATGTTCTGTTGAGGACATATGTATAGAAGCTTATTTTAATGGAAACTGAATTTACTAAATAATTTAACACAACACTCATTAGGTTTTTCTTTATTTTCCCCTCTGGAGTCATAAATGCCTTCTTGATAACAGTGTTATAAGGTGCCAAGTGTAGACTCTAAGAACCATAATTGTTCCCTTTTTATATCAAAAAGAGTTAATATATACAGCCTCATTGTTACTTTTTGAAAGACCTCCTTATGAGATTTAGCTCTTCATTGACATATTAAAATTTAGATTTCAGGAGGTTTCTTATCATCCCCAGAACTGATGAGATTGGATCACTATATCTAAAATATCTATGTGAACAATATGAATTATGCTGAACACATGCTCTTCTTCTGGGGTGTCTGGAATTTTTGTATGTGCCAGAAAAAAAACTGCCTAACTGCCTAGAACCCAACAAAAAATCCTGCGTGCTGAGTCTTTAGTAAGCTTTCTTAGCTACAGTTCACAAATGTTGTCACAACTCATTGATGGAGAAATTAAATGTGCCTTTTTTAACTGCACTGAAAGAGAATCCTTGGAAACTTGTGCTTGAGTTCCCCAGGACTTCACCCTTATGCCTTTTTTCTTTGGTGATTTTGTTTTTATATCCATTTTCCACTGTAAATCATAGTTATGAGTAAAACAATATGCTGAACTCACCTAGTAAATAATCTAACTTGGAGCTGATCTTGGAAACCTTTGATACCTTCAAGTTACTTCATCCTCCTCCAGTATATTTTTCTTATTTTTTTATCCTCATTTAAAGCCACCTAATATCTCTTCATTCTTTCTTCCCACTTTCTTTTCATCTTCCTTTTTCTTCTTCTCCCTATAGAAGATAGCATCTACTAGCTACACATTCTCCTGGAATTTAATTTATTTGCATATTAAATCATACATTTAACTTTGAAACTTCATTGATTTATTTGATAAGCATTTAATAGGCATTTATTAAATTCCAGGCTTCATGAAACCCAAGCTAAGTAGGAGAGAGTCCTACTCAGTCCTCTTAAACTTATATTTCAAGTGAAGAAATCAAATTAGTAAGAAAATCATAGCTGGGCTCCTCGGTGGCTCAACCTGTAATCTCGGGTTTTGGGAGGCTGAGGTGAGTGGATTGCCTGAGCTCCAGGATTCAAGACCCGCCTGGGCAACGTGGCAGACCTCATCTCTACAATAAATTTAAAAAATCAGCCAGGCGTGGTAGCGCGCGCCTGTAGTTCCAGCTACTCGGAAGGCTGAGGCGGAAGGATCGCCAGAGCCCAGCAGGTCAGGGCTGCGGTGGCCGGGAGTGGCCACTGCACTACAGTCTGGGTGACGAAGTGAGACTCTGATTCAAAAAAAGAAAAAGAAAAGAAAACCATTTATTTGTTCCGGTTAGATGTTTATTATGGCAACCCTCTTCCAAACAGCTATTGGTTTAAAGCAACAATTTTTTTTCACTGTATCATAGGTGAGAAATTGAGAAAGATCTCAGCTAGGCAATTTGTCTTTGATGCAACTACCACATACCGCATTATGAAACAAATACTAAACAGATATAAAAATCAAGATTTTGACCTTCCATATGACCCAGCAATTACCCTATTGGGAATATACCCGCAGGAATTCAAATTATTCTATGAAAAAGATACCTGCACACGTATGTTTGTTGCAGCTCTATTCACAATAGCAAAAACATATACCCAACCGTGTTGCCCATCGAAGCTGAACTGGATTAAAAAAAAAAATGTGGTACATATACACAATGGAATATTATGCAGCCATAAAGAAGGACAAATATATGGACTTTGCAGCAATGTGGATGGATTTGGAGTCGATCATACTCAGTGATTTATCACAGAAACAAAGTACTGAGTTCCATATATTCTCATTCATAAGGCAAACTTGAACAATTATGATGCTATAAGAAAGCGACTGGCAATAGTGGAAAACTGTTAGGGAAGTGGGATGGGATTGGCAGTTGAGGGAAACTGCTAGGGGAAGGAGGGGCATACCTCATCAACAAGGGAACCTGCATGATCATTGTTTATATACCTAACCCTGAATTGTAGCCCACATCTTTGTAATAATTAAAAAATAATAAATAAAATAAAAATAAAAATCAAGATTTATGAGATAATCATTACCTATCCAAGAATGATAAAGTTTTGTAAAATTTTTTCTGGAAAAGGTAAACTGAATTTGAAGGAAGAATAGTTTATCATAATGATGAAAATAACAGAGGGAAATGTTTCAGACTGAGAGAGTATTGAGGTAAAACTCAGAGGCAAGAATGAACCTATTACTTTCTACAGCTTCAAAAATTGCTGAAATTGTCTTTTGTTAGAGAATAGATTTCAGTGGTGTGGTGAAAAATGATGCTGAAAAGGGTAACAGTGTTTGTACTGGGCTGGCTACACGCACCTACCACAGAAATCTGTATCCTTATTCTGTGAAAGGCCAAGAGAAAATATTTTAAGCTTTACAGGCCAAGAGACAAGATCAAGGATATTGGGCAGATAATTATCTAACCATATAGACCTGTATATATGAAGTGTAACAACTGTAAACATATGAAAGTCATCCTTAGCTTCAAGAGATTACAAAAACAAGTGTTATACCTGTTTTGGCCCATGGGTCATAATTTGCTAACTCCTTCTTTTGAACTTTGGTCTATAGGCAAACATTTAAAAGTTTTTATTTATTTTTAAACCATTAATTAATTCACCTGTTTTTGATACATAATAGATGTACAGATTTTGGGGGCAAATGTAATAATATAATGCATTTATGTAATTAAGTCAGCATATTTAGTAGAAACATAGGGTCAGATATAAATTTTGAAAAGATAAATTTATTATCACTGTGAGAATGGAGGGAAAACCAGTGACAATGATTAGTTTCCACTAGTGAGGATGTTTGCTGAAGCAATCTAAGTGGTTGCAGTAATCATCTGAACTAAAATAGAACTTTACATCTCATATACAATACATGGAAGGGTGGAGAAGGACAGGTTTATCAAGGAAAACTTGCCATTTTCTTACATGCAAAATTGACTTATGAATTTGGTAATGACATTTAAATGGGAAACACAGCAAGAGATACAGGTAGCGATGATGAGCTATATTTTAAATATGATCAGTTTAAGCTGTTTGTGGATAAACCCAGTAGGGAGACATATTTTATGTAGTTGTTTATGTGTGTTTATGTTTCAGGAGCAAGCTCTTATTGGGTGATAAATATGTGGGAGTCATTAACCTTTTACCTATAATTGAAACCACAGACATCATTGGGTTGACCAAATATGAAAATGTGAATTGGAATTTAAGGAATCAATATCCTTACTGCAATATCGTTAAACATGTATGTTTCTATTTCCGAAGTAAGTTTAATTCAGAATGTCCCTTTGTAGCCTATGAGTAGTTCTTCTTTGTAACCTATGAGCAGCTTTTATTCTTTAATAGCATTGATTTTTAGATTTCAATTTGTCATACTTACTTAGACAAACCTATTTTTCAATGATTGATTTAAACCCTTCCATCTAATATTATTCAATTAAAATTTGGATAATTGCTTGTTATTTAAGTACGCACCCTGGATTATTATTTATAAGAGACCTTATTTTGTTTCACATATATTTAATCTTTGACTTTCTGAAAAGTTATTTTAGCAGAATCTCTGAAATCATGATACACAATTAGTTTCAGGTCACAAAGAATTGAACCCAACTAGATTCTAAAAATTATCATAAGCTCAATGTCAATGAAAACAGCAAAAATCTCAGTGATGATAGTAGCTGTCTCTCAGGGAAAAAAAAAAGACAAACATGCATGTCAAATAATGCCTCACTTGTCTGATCAAAATAGTCTCCTAGCTTCTCACCATGTCAAATCACTTAAGGTCCTGTATCACTAGTTAACTGCAGGAAAGTTCTATCAAGTTAATTTTTTTTGTACACATTCATTCTTACAAATACGGGCCAAGTAACATCTGTATTAGCCTTACCATAGCTCCATAAATAATTCAACAGGGTCAAGCTGACATTCAAAGCTTTGGTTGTTTGGTTTTAACCACATTTTGTAATGTGGTCCTAACATTATCCCTGAAAAAATACAAAACATGTAAAAAAAATCTATTATATAGTAGGTGAGAATCTATGGTATAGAAACTATAAATGACTTACCAAAGCCTACAGGGTCTGAAAATATTCAGTTTAACCCTCAGACCTGCATATTGTACACATCGGCAACCACAGGTCAATGATTCTTTTCTTGGTATTGAAGTATGCTTTGGGTTTTAAAGATAGAGATCAGGACTGACTTACAAGGAGGAAAATGAGCCAAATATTTCATATAGGAAATATTAAAGACAAATGCAACTTCACATTATAAAATGTTATTTTTTTTTTTAGCAAAACTTGGAACAATTATTTTACTAAGATTGATGAATGGAAGACCACATAATAGTAGAGCCATTACTTGGTACAATGCAAAACAGATTTGACTTTCTCAATAAAACTAAACAGATATCTTTAAAAAGTCAAACTATTAAACAATTTTTGAGGACTCCTAAGGAAGTAGTTTATTTTTTTTATTTTCATGGTCAGATAGAAAGTTAATAGGATCAGACTAGTATACTGTTCTATTAAAATTTTATAGTAAAAAATATTTGTGTATAGAAATATCCGTTATCCTGCAATGCAAAGTATAAAGTGTCAGCATTTTGTTTATCTTTAAATCTTCTGTATTAGTTACCCATCATTTACTAGACATTATCAGTATCAAAGTTTGTCTCTTTGTCCTTAGAATATTACTAATTTATATTTATTGCCTCCTTTCTACCTAGCTGGGATAACATAGCTAGTGTTTACTAATGAAATAGTCATTTCTGAAATTAAGATATTAAAAGCAGATATACCTTTTCTTCTCTTTTTAAAAATTTATTTTATAATTGAAAAATAAATTTTATATAGGTTTATGGTTTAAAATGTGATGTTTTGAAATATATACATTATGCAATGGCTAAATTAAGCTAATTGATATATTAATCACCTCACATATGTATCAATTTTGTGATGAGAGCACTTAAAATCTGCTAAGTCATTTTTTAAGAATGCAATACATTCTTACTAACTATAGCCACCATATTGTACAGTTGATCTCTTGAACCTACCTCTTCTAACTGAAATTTTGTATCCTGTGGCCAACATCTCCCTAACCCTCATATTCCACTCCAGGTAACTGTTATCTACTCTCTACTTCTCTGAGTCCAAATTTTTTAGATTTTACATACAAGCAAGATCATGTTGTATTTGCCTTTTTATACCTGACTTATTTCACTTAACATAATGTTTTCCAAGCTCATCCAAGTTGACACAAATGACAGAACTCCCTCTTTATGGCTGAATAATATGTAGTTTTGTACATATCCCACATTTTCTTTTTATTCATTCATTCATTGATGGACACTTGGGTTGATTTCATGTCTTGGCTATTGTGAATAAAGCTTCAATAAACATGGGAGTGCAGATATCTTTTTGGTATACTGACTTCATTTCCTTTGAATATATACCAGTAGTAGGGTGGCTGGTTAATATGGTAGTTCGACTTTTAATTTTTTGAGGAAACTTTATACTGTTTTCCATAATGGCTGTACAAATGTACATTTCTACCAACAGTGTACAAGCGTTTTCTTTTATTCACATCCTCACAAACACTTCTTATCTTTAATCTTTTTGATAATAACTATCTGAACAAGTGTAAGGTGATATCTCATTGGAGTTTTACTCTGCATTTTTCTGATGATCAGTGATGTTGAACACTTTTCATATAGCTGGTAGCTACATGTATGTCTTTTGAGAAATGTCTGTTTAGGTATTTAGACCAGTTTTTTTATCAGATAATTTGTTTCTTGATATTGTGTTGTTTGAGTTCTTACATAATTCAAATATTAAACTCTTATTATATGCATTGTTGCAAATATTTTATCCCATTCTATATGTTGTCTTTTCACTTTCCTGGTTATTTCTACTACTGTTGGCCTGATGACTAGAGCTATGGGGCCAACCTGATGTTAGAGTACACCTGAGTCTGCAAGTGAAGGTCTGAAACTGAGTTTATGGGAAATGGCCTGAGGCTGGGGTGAGCCCAAAGCTTAGGACTGCTGAGGTTGGCTGGGTACTGGGGCCAGTCCAGAGCCTGGGACCATTGAATTGGACCTGATGATAGAATGGGACTAGAGACTGATTCTACTGGACAAGCCTGAAGCCTAGGGCTGTGGGATCTGGCCAGACAATAGAGACATCCTGGAGTCTGGTACTATGGGCTTCTGCTTGGTGCTAGATGTTACTGGGGCAGACCTAGAGTTGGGGTCCAAGGTAATATCTAGTACTCACTTCCCTTGCTTTCCTCCACTTGGAGAATAACTTCAAACTATGCTGCCTGGGTTCAGGAAGGATTTCAAGGGTAATGTAAAACTGTCCCTTCCCCTTTATCCTCCTGATTGTGTCTTTTTTTATTTCTGTACTATATCTCACCTAGTTTTGGTAGCTCTTGTGAAAATATTTTCACATGTGCATATTGTTCAAGTCGTTGTTTTCTGTAGGGTCATGGTCAATAGAAAGTCTTATTCTGCCATCTTGCTGACCTCTGGCACCTACTTTTTCTTTTAAACTTGAATGTACAGTATTAAGTGAAGACAATTGGAAATACTTGAAGACACTACCTGAATGGATACTGATTCATAAATGAGTCATACCGATCATGATTTGACTTTGTCACTGACATTTTGGGAGATGTTTCTTTCAGCATTTGCCATTATTTACCAAAACTAATGCAGATTTTCACTTATCACTGTTAGAGTAAAAACTTAGTAACCATCATAGCCATTGGAAAATGGGTATCAGATTTACCTAGAAAACTTTTAAAAAATGAACATCAAGTCCAGTCAAATTAGGTTAATGGTGAATGTATAACTGGCATGTGTGTGTCTCAAAAAAGTTAAATTTGCAGTAGTACTCTACATCCAAGGGAGGTATTTTCCAGGACTCCCAGAGAATGCCTGAATCTGGGGATAGTAGTGAATGCTATATATACTGGTTTTTATTTCTATACATACATACCTCTGATACAACTTTTAAACTAGGAACAATAGGAGATTAGCAACAATGAATAATAATAAAAATAGAACAATTATAACAACACTGCAGCATTTCTACTCTTGCACTTTAATGTCATAACTAATTAACATATGGGTTACTTGAACACAAGCACTGAAATATGGAAGTAGTTGATCTGATAACTTGGAGGGGCACTAAGTAATATATGTTTAGCAAGGTTTCATTATACTACTGAGAACAGTGCACAATTTAAAACTTATAACTTTATTTCTAGAATGTTATACTTAAAAATTTTGGTCCACAATTTACTGTGAGTAACTGAAAGCACAAAATGTGAAACTACAGACAAAAAAGAACTACATAATATTTGAAGTTTATTTCTTTGTAAAGATTTTCTCTCGGAAAAAACCTGGTTCTTCAAAAGGATAAATAAGATTGACAGAGCCCTAGCAGGATTGACCAAAAAGAGAGACAAGAATTCCCCCCAAAAATGATCAGAAATGCAAAAGATCATGTCCCACTTGACCCCAAATAAATAAAAAAAGATTATCAGAGATTACTATGCACACCTGTATAGAAACAATTTGAAAATAGAGAACTTTCTGAAAAACAAAATAAAATAAAGAACCTTCTGACATCACACCACCCTCTAAGTTTGAAACAAGAAGAAACTGAGACTCTAAATAGACCAGTAACAACCCAGAAAATTGACTCCACATAAGAAAACTACCTACAAAAAAAGTCCAGAAAATTGACTCTATCATAAGAAAATAAATAAGAGAACTTTCTGACATTACATATTCTCCAAGGTTGAAACAAGAAGAAATTGAGACCCTAAGTAGATCAATAACAACCCAGAAAAAATTGAGTCCATCATAAGAAAACTACTACCAAAACCCCTGGACCAGATGTCTTCCTAGCAGAATTCTACAAAACATACAATGAGGAGCTGACACCAATCCTATTGAAAGTATTCCAGGCAGTGAAGAAAGACAGAACTCTCCCAAAATCAGTTTATGAAGCTAGCATCACTTTGATACCCAACTCCGTAATGATCTCACAAAAAAAGAGAACTGCAGGCTAATATCCCTGAAGAACATACATGCAAAAATTCTCAACAAGGTTCTAGGAAATCGGTTCCAAAATCACATCTCAAAAAACATCCACCAAAAACAAGTAGGTTTCAGCCTCAGGATGCAGGACTGGTTCAATATTTGCAGTATCATAAATGTAATCGAATACATCAACAGATATAAGAATAAGAACCATATCCTTATGTCATTTGATTTGGAAAAAAAGTTTTTATAAAATCCAGCATTCTTACTTGATAAAAAAAACCCTGAACACCTAATCATAGTGGGAACATACATCAAAATAGTAAGAGCCATCTATGACAAACCTACATTGCTAAATAGACAGGAGTAGGAAGCATTTCCCATGAAAATCAAAACAAGGCCAAGCTGCTCAGTCTCATCCTTCCTGTTCAACATGGTTTTGGAAGTCCTAGCTAGAGTAATCATACAAGAGAAGAAAATCAGGGGTATCCAAATAGGAAAAGAGGAAGTCAAGTTATCCCTCTTTGCTAACGATATGATCCTATACCTTGCAAACCCAAGAGAATCTGTCTTAAACCTCATTGCATTGATGAAGGACTTTGGCAAAATCTCAGGGTATAAAATACACAATGAAGACACAGTTGCATTCTTAGATACCAACAACAAATAGGCAGAGAACCAAGCAAAAAACAAAAATCTCATTCACAATAGCCACAAAAATAATAAAAGAGCTTGGCATCTTCCTAACCAGAAAAAAAGACCTTTAAGATGAAAACTATAAAACACTACCCAAATAAATCAGAAAAGGCACAGACAAATGGAAAAATATTCCATGCTCATGGCCTGGAAGGATCAACATTGTTAAGATATTCATCCTACCAAAGGCAACCTATAGATTCGATGTAATATCCATTAAGCTAACAGCATCATTCTTCTCAGACCTGGAAATGACAATACAGGAATTCATATGGAAACATAAAAGACCACTAGTAGCCAAAACAATTCTTAGCAAAATAAAGCAGAAGGTATCACGCTTCCAGACTTTGAACTTTACAGTAGGACTATAATAATCAAAAAAGCCTTGTATTTGTACAAGAACAGGCATATAGACCAATGGAACAGAATACAGATTCTGGAAGAAACATCAATTTCTCAATCAACTCATCTTTGACGAAGACTCCACCAACAATCACTGTGGAGAGGAGAATCAATTCAGAAAATGATGCTGGGAAAACTGATTGACCACATGCAGAAGATTGAAACAGGACCCCTACCTATCACCATACAAAAAAAATCAACTCTAAATAGATCAAAGACCTAAATGTAAGACTTCAAAGTATAAGGACCTTAGAAAATGCAGGAGACACCCTTATGGAAATTGGAATAGGCAATCAATTCCTCATAAAAACTCCAAATGCCCATGCCATAAGAGATAATATAGGCAAATGGTACCTCATCAAACTGAAAAGCTTCTGTAAAGCAATATAAACCATCAAGAGAGCAGGGAGACAGTTCACAGTATGGGAAAAAAATACTTGCCACCTTATCTGACAAATGCCTGACACCAGGATCTACAAGGAACTCAAACTTGCTGAAAGGGGGGAAAAACAACAAATAGTCCTATTAAAGAGTGGATAAAAGATATGAATAGACACTTCTCAAAAGAAGGCATATGAGCAGGCAATAGATACATGAAAAAATGTTCAACCACACTAATCATCAAGCAAACGCAAATTAAAACCCCTCTGAGATACTGCCTGACTCCAGTCAGGATGGCCACATCATCAATAATTCAAAAAACAACAGATGCTGGAGAGGATCAAAGAAAAGGGAATGCTTCTACCTTGTTGGTGGGAGTCTAAGCTAATACAACCTCTGTAGAAAAAAATGACATGATTCCTAAAAGATCTAAAAATAGACCTCCTATATAACCCAGTAATCCACCTTCTGTAAATATATGTGGAGGAAATCAAATCATTCTATAAAAAAACACTTGCAAGACATGCTTATTGTAGCATCATCTACAACAGCAAAAAAATAGAACCAATCACACTGCCCATCAAAGGGGATTGAAAAAAATTGGGGTATATATACATAATTGAAATATTACAAAGCTTTAAATAAGAACAAAATTTTGGACTGTGTAGCAACTTGGATGAATTTAGAGTCTATAATACTCAGTGGCCTATCACAGAAACAAAGAACTGGGTACCACATGTTCTCACTCATATGCAGACCCTGAACATTTATCATAATACTCAAACCAGTGAAGTGGGACCAAAGGGAACCCAAACCTTACCTGTATGATGACCACTTATCTACCTGTATTGTACCCCATATCTCTAAAATAAAAGATTATCTCTAAAAACTTCTTGTCATATTGATATATTATCCTTCACATCAGGATTATTCATTTAAAACTTAGTGTGTGTGTGTGTGTCTTTCACTGCAAGATTTGGAGATTTGGTGTTCTTATAACTTGCAATAAATCCGATGAACCTAGCTTAAATCTCTAGGTAGCATACATGTGTGTAAAATTCATAGTCTGTCAAAAATACCCTTCAATCTAGCCTGATCACCTGTCTGACCACTTTGTTGAAAGTTACTCAGTTTCCCTAGAAATTTAGATACACATGCCTTACATTTACGTTCATTGAGACAATCTTCCAAATAATAGAGAATACATTCAGCCCATTTGGTATGATTTAAAGAAAGTTTTCTTAATCTTATGTTTCATCTTAAAAACTGACTACAGTTGTTGAAGTCAAAAAAAGACAAGAAAATATTGGAATGACAAGTCTTCATAAAATATCTCAGGTGAGTTAGCGGATTAAAAAAAAATAAGTATGGACACTTGGGTGTCCATACTTAGTTTTGTTCTTTTTTTAATCCGCTAACTCTCCTGAGATATATTTAAGATAGACAAGTGGGACCTTACCAAACTGACACGCTTCTGCAAAACCAAAGAAACCATTTAGAGGGAGAGTAGACAGCCCACAGACTGGGAGAAAATATTTGCCAACTGTGTATTTGAAAAGGCCTAACATCTAGGATCTACAATGAACTCAAATGTGCCAAAAAGATTTTTAAAAATCCCCGTTACAAAGTGGGCAGAAGATATGAATAGACACTTCTCAAAAGAAGACATACTAGCAGAAAACAGATACATGAAAACATGCTCAGTCTCACTAGTCATCAAAGAAATGCAAATTAAAACCACACTGAGATACCACCTAACTCCAGTCAGGATGACCATCATTAGTAACTCAAAAAATAACATGCTGGAGAGGAGACAGGGGAAAAGGAACATTTCTACAATGTTGGGGAGTGTAAGCTAGTACAACTTCTGTGGAAAACAGTTTGACAATTCCTAAAAGATCTAAAAAAATTGACCTTCAATAGGACCCAGCAATCCTCCTTTTGGAAATATACGTGGAAGAACTCAAATCACTCTATGAAAAAGATACCTGCACATGCATATTTATTGCAGCATTATTCACAATAGCAAAAACATGGAACCAACCATGCTGCCTGCCAAAAGAGGACTGGATAAAAAAATTTGATACATACACACAATGGAATATTACACAGCCATTAAGACAAAACTATGAACTTCACAGCACTTGGATGGACTTAGAGTCTACAATACTGAGTAATCTTTCACAGAAACATAGAACAAAGTACCACATGTTCTCACTCACAAGCATACCTTCAACAATTATCAAAATACTATAAGAAAGGGATTGGCAGTAGTGGGAAACTGCCAGGGAGGAGGAGACACACCTCATCAACAAAGGTACCTGCATAATGAATCTTTGTATACCTAACCCTGAAATGTATCCCACATCTTTAAAATAAAAAAAAAAAAATTTTTTTAACTAAGTAATATATAAAGATACAGACTGATAATTTCAGGAGGGAACTGCATGTTAAACCAGCATAGACATAATTTATTAATTTACTTGTTTATCATTCATAATTAACACACGTCTACTGAGTATCTCCTATTTTTCAGGTCAGGGAGTTGGTAGTAGAATAATGACTATAATTTATTTTCTTTCAAGTAAGACAAAGTCCACAATATGTTTACCTTCTGGTTTCAAATAACAGGCAAATATCTTACCAGTAAGAAAGATAATCTGACTTCACATTTGAAGAAAATAAGTCATGGGTTCTTAGACACCTTGACAATAGTCAATTCTCTTTATAAGAAAGATACTATCAAGATAGAAAGACAAGAACCCAAATCCAGAGAAGTGTTTAATGAAACTGAAATACATACTCATATACTGTTGTTTTGGTGGTGTTTGTGCTATTGTTTTTATATCACAAAGAACAAAAAATAAAATCCAGCACTTGAAAAGTAATACATTTGAAAAGAAGAGAAGTAGTGATTTATTTGTGAAGGTATTTTGCTAAGTGGCTCTAGCCTTGTGGGTTGAAACCTTGTGGGGAAAAAAATCTCAATCAGAACCAGTATTACAATTTGGATGCAAAGGGAAAATTGGATAAAATGAAGAAGTAATTTTTTGTAAGTTTGTAGCATCTTTTTAATGAGTTGAAGAGTAATTTTATGCAAAGGCATATTTAATCCAAGGTATTTTTTTTAAAAGATGAGTTCTATGTGTCAAATTCAGCAGTATAAACTTTGTAATTCTGAAGTATATGACAGAAGATAAAAAACATCCAACAAAAGCCTTCAGGCAGTCCCATTCATCAACAGCATATCTTGAACAATGCAATGGGTTCTTCACCTGGTTTTATGCAAAATCTGTAGGTCTGTGTCACCTTATTATGGTAAGTAAAACTTGAGCAGTAATGACAACCTGCTTTACATATTTTGAGACTGGTCTTGAACAACCATTACCTCTACCTGCTTTCTCTTCCAGCCCTTGTCTCTGTCAATTTATCAGGCTAGAATAGGTGATGTCCTATGATATAAGATTAAATGGGATAATTTATGTGGAAACATTCTGCAAGTTGTAGACTTCATATTACATATTGCATTGTATTATTCATGAACAAGCATGATGTTTCAGACCACACAGCCTGAGCCGTAGTAGCTTGTTATTTTCTTTGTACTGGGAATGAATTCCTGCCTAATATTATTTCAAAGTTACTATAGGAGATTGTAGTTTGGGTTAAAGATTATCTCTCTAGAGAAAGCAAATGTCCTATTTGGAAATCCTCACGGGGAAGCAAATATATGGGTTATTTTTATATTAGAATAAAGTAGCATATTTTTCTTTCCCTTTGATAGTATGACACTGAGAAATTGAAGATGTTGTAAGACAAAATTGAATAAGTATGTGTAGCAGTATAGACTTTTTTTAACCAGAGCAAAAGTAGATAAATGCTCCTGGACAGAAGGTAATTGGAGTGAATGAGCTCTGGTCAATGAATCAGAAGAATTCTGTCTGTATCTTGGCTTTGCCACCAACTGCTCTTATAATCTTGGGCATCTACTATTTCTTCTAGATGTTCATATTTTAGTAGCAATATTGCCAAAGTTTCAAAATTCTAAGCGAAGCCAGATGCAGTGGTCATGCCTGTAATTCCAGCACTTCAGGAGGCCAAGATGAGAGGATTGCTCGAGCCTTAAAGTTTAAGATGAGCCTAGGCTCATCTTTGGATGTTTTTTATCTTCTGTCATATACTTCATAGTGAGACCTCCTCTTGAGGAAAAATTTAAAAATTAGCCGGGGGTACTGCTGTTAGCCTGTAGTCCTAGCTGCTCAGGAGACTGAGGCAGAAGAATCTCCGGAGTGCAGGAGATTGAAGCTACAATCAGTCATGATTCTGCCACTGCACTCCAGCCTGGACAACAGAGTGAGACTCTGTCTTAAAAATAAATAAATAAATAAAATAGAATGAAATTCCAAACAGTTTTATGAGTACATTCTAGGAAGCATTTACTTCTGTACAAAGAATGTGATCTTAAATGGACTTAAGACCACTTTTTCCTAAACTTTACATTGCACATCTACTAGCTCTTAGTATATGAAAATTAATTTTGTCTTATTTTCATTCAAATGTATTATTCATTCTAAATCCTGAAGTAAAATTTAGATCAGGCTAATTATTGACATTTCATTACTTTATATTAAATATAATTGAACATTATTAAACAACAAAAAATGTTTCTAAGCAATTTAATATAAGGTAATGAAATATTAATAATTAGCCTGATCTAATTTTAGGATTTAGGATTCAAGTAAACCTTAATAAACATTCATAATTAAACAAAAACTTTCATAATTAAATACAAAAGAGTAGGAAACAGATTAGGTGGTTTTAAAGAGAAACAAGAGAAGCATTATAGGCCAAAGACTTTTTTGGTTGTACTAAATTTGTAAGTAGTTTAGGATGTAGATAACACTAGATTTATTCTAGTTAACACATACTTCATATGTGGCTACAAAAATTTTTAGGGAGTTTCTTTTATGTGTATCCATGATGTTATTGGATAGATTTACTATTAACTATCCAACTATTCAAATTATATATTATATCTTTAAAGTTTAGCATATTACTTAAAGTCAATCACCTGGTAGTTAGAGGCAGAAAGCAGGAAGAATTGGTTGGAAGCTAAAATGCAAACTTGGAAGATAAATTTATGTTCTTAAGTAATTCTTTCAGAATAAATTCAACATTATTTTACATGTCACATTTTTTCTTCAAACCACTTTTTTGCCTTCTAATGCTCAGTTACTTTCTTGTGTCTTGATAGTTCCCTTTACCTCTTTGGGTTATCTTTATAATGCTAAGATCAAGTAGTCAAAGGGAAGAATTCAAGCTTTAGTTTTGTCTTGTTTGTGAATCATTTACTGTCATGCTCACTCATCTCATAAATATACAGTATTTAACATCTTATAGTCTGTTTTAATTTATTTTATTGAGGTATAAAGTGTACTCTCTTTTTTGTTTGCCTTTGATGTTTTTATTTGCCTGGATGACAGTCGACTTCTGTGAATACAACCTCTTGGCCTACAAGACTCCTCTTAGGTCCTGAGTCCACCATCACAGCATGCATTGAGCACCATGGGAAAAAGAGAACCCCTGTGCATATGTACTCATAGTCTTATGAGTAGTCTTATGAAAAATACTCCACAAACTCTTGGACACACCTCAGATATTTTTGTTACTGACCGCATATGTAGGCCTCCTGATTAATCCTTCTTTCATACTTTAGAATTTGATAAAATGCTTCTGGGAGTTTTACATCTGATCAACTGCCGTTGGATTTCTGCTCATTCTTATATTAGCTTCTATTTCAATGATCTAGAGGCCACTCTGAACTCATCATACCCTATGCTATCTCCAGGTACCCATTGTTGTTAGTGGATGAAACAAGATCTGAGGACACAAACACATAATTTAAGGAAATATTTTCTTTTTTTTTCTCTTTTTTTAAATTAAAAATAATCTTTATTATTAAATTGTGGGGTACAGTTAAGGGTTAGGTGTACAAATATGCATTGTTCAGGTACCCTTGTTGATAAGGGGTGTCCCCCCATCCCCAGACAGATACTGACTACCATTAATCCCACCTCCCTTCTTCTCCCTGAAGCCCCCATTGTTTCCCGCCACTGTCAATCCTTTTTTTATAGTATTATGATAGACGTTCAAGGTCCACTTATGAGTGAGAACATGTGATACTCAGATCTTTGTTTCTGTGAGAGATCACTCAGTATTATAAACTCAAGCTCCATCCAGGTTGCTGCGAAATTCATGATTTTGTTCTTTTTTATGACTGCATAGTATTCCATCGTGTATATGTGCCACATTTTTTTAATCTAGTCCTCTTTTGATGGACAGTATGATTGGTTCCAGGTTCTTGCTATTGTGAACAATACTGCGATAAACATACGTGTGCAGGTATCTTTTTTATAGAGTGACTTGAGTTCTTCAGGGTATATTCCCAGTAGGGGGATTGCAGGGTCATATGGGAGGTGGATATTTAGAGCTTTTAGGAATTGCCACACTGATTTCCACAGAGGTTGCACTAGTTTGCACTCCTACCAACAGTGTAGAAGTGTTCCTTTTCACCACATCCTCTCCAGCATCTGTTATTTTTTGAGTTGTTGACAATGGACATTCTGACACGAGTTAGATGGTGTCTCAATGTAGTTTTAATTTGCATTTCCTTGATGATTAATGAGGTTGAACATTTCTTCATGTATCTTTTGGCTGCTCATATGTCTTCTTTTAAGAAGTGTCCATTCATATCTTTTGCCCACTTTATAATGGGGTTATGTGTTTTTCTCTTTTAGCACATTTGAGTTCCTTGTAGATCCAAGATGTTAAGTCTTTGTCAGACATGGAGTTGGCAAATACTTTTTCCCAGTCTATGGTCTGTCTCCTTGCTGTCTTGATGGATTCTTTGACTTTGCAGAAGTTTGTCAGTTTAATGAGGTCCCACTTGTTTATCTTATCTCTTATGATCCCTTGTGCTTTGGGTTTGTTCAGGAATTGGATGCCAGTTCCAATTTCCATAAGGGTGTGTCCTGTATTTTCTACAGTTCTTATGGTTTGAGATTTTACATTTAGGTCTCTGTTTCATTTAGAGTTAATTTTTGTGTATGGGCATAGAGAGGGGTCTTGTTTGAATCTTCTGCACGTGGTCAACCAGTTTTCCCAGCACCATTTACTGAATAGGCTCTCCTCTCCCCAGTAGTAGGTGGTGGAGGCTTTGTCGAAGATGAGTTGGTTGAGAAATTGAGGTTTTGTTTCTGGAATCTAAATTCTCTTCCACTGATCTATATGCCTGTTCCTGTGCCAATACCAAGCTGTTTTGATTATTGTAGCTTGATAGCAAAATTTGAAGTCTGGTAATGTGATATCTGTTGATTCTTAGGGGTGCTGGATTTTATCAAATTTTTTTCTGCATCTAATGATAAAATGATGTGGTTTTTGATCTGACATCTGTTGATGTTTTTAATTACATTTATTGTCTTGCAAATGTTGAACCAGCCTTGCATCCAGGGATGAAGCCTACTTCGTCATGATGGATGATTTTTGAGATGTGTTGTTGAATCTGGTTTGCTAGGATCTTGTTGAGAATTTTGGCATCTATGTTCATCAAAGATAATGGCCTGTAATTCTTTTTTTACCTGGCTTGGGTATCAATGTGATGTTAGCTTCATAAATGGTTTGGGAAGGGTTCCATCTTTCTCAATCTCCTGGAATACTTTCAATAAGATTGGTATCAGTTCCTCCTATATGTCTTATAGAATTCTGCTGGAAAGTCATCTGGTCCAGGGCATTTTTGTAGGTAGTTTTCTAATTACATAGTCAATTTCCTTGATTGTTATTGGTCTATTTATGGTCTTGATTTCTTCTTGTTTCAACTTAGGCAGGTTGTGTGATGTCAGAAAGTCTTCCATTTCCTTAAGGTTTTCAAGTTTTTTTCCATACAAGTGTACATAGCAATCTCTAATAATCTTTCGAATTTCTTCAGGGTCAGATGTGACTTCATCTTTTGTGTTTCTGACTGTATTTACTTGGGTTTTTCCTCCTTTTTTCATGGTTAGTCTAGCTAGGTGACCATTGGTCTTACTTCTCCTTTCAAAGGATCAGCTTTTTGTTTCATTGATTTTTTTGTATTATCTTTTTGTCTTCTATGTCCCGGATTTGGGCTTTTATTTTGGTGATCTGGATTTTTCTACTGAAGTTAGGGTTTTGGTGGTCTTGCTTTTCCAGCTTCCTTAGGTGACTTGTTAGGCTGTTAATTTGTGATCCTTCCATTTTCCTCATGTCCATTTGTAGAGATATGAATTCCCCTCTTACTACAGCTTTCATGGCATCCCAAAGATTTTGGTAAGATGCTTCTTCATTTTCATTTGTTTCCAAGTATCTTTTAATCTCTGTTTTGATTACATCATTGACCCAGGAGTTGATTAGCATCATGCTATTTAGTGTCCATGTCTTTGTGGGTTTGGGGGGAACCTTGTTGGTGTTGATGTTTATTTTTAATCCACTATGGTCTGAGAAGGTTCAAGACATAATTTTGATCTTTTGAAATTTATTTATGCTTGATTTATGGCCAAGTATGTGGTCGATCTTAGAGTATGTTCCATGCAGTGATGAGTAGAATGTATATTCTGTGGTCATTGGGTGGATTGTTTTGTAGGTATCAATTAAGTCTATTTGGTCAAGAGTCACATTGAGGTTCCGGATCTCATTGTTTATTTTTTGTCCTGATGATCTGTCTAGGGTTGTGAGTGGGGTATTAAAGTCCCCAGCTACGATAGTGTTAGAGTCAATATCCTTTTTGAGTTTTCCTAGAAGCCTCTTTATGAAAGATGACACTCCTATGTTGGGTGCATATGTGTTTAGGATAGATAATTCTTATTGATGGAGTGAATCTTTTATCATTATGTAGTGGCCTTCTGTATCTTTTTAAATTTTTGATAGCCTAAATGGTATTTTGTCTGAAATTAGAATCAGAACTCCTCCTTTCTTTTGTGTTCCGTTTGCCTGAAAATTTGTTTCCCATCCTCTTAATTTGAGTCTGTGAGTGTCTTTTCTAGTGAAGTGAGTCTCTTTAAGGCAATAAATTGTTGCCTGGTGATATTTTATTTATTTTGCCATTCTATGTCTACTCAGTGGTGCATTTAGTCCATTCACATTCAGGCTAATTATTGAAATGTGAGAGTTGATCCCTATCATAAGGTTCTAGTAGAGTTGTTGTTGCTGTTCCTCGTTGCTGTCTTTCTTTTGTTTTTTTGTTGGTTTGTGTGTGTTTTACTCTTTTTCCTGTACTCTTGTGAAGAACGCTGTTGTTCTGTTTTCCTTTTCTTCTGTGTTTAGTACTTTCTTAAGTGTTTCTTGTAGACGTGGTCTGATGGCAGCATAAGTTCTTAGGGATTAGATATCTGGGAAAGGTTTCAATTCTCCCTCACTGATGAAGCTTAGCTTGGCTGGGTAGGTTATTCTTGGTTGAAATTGTTTATCTTTTGGAACTTTGAAGATAGGGCTCCAAGCTTTCCTAGCCTGCAGGGTTTCTGTAGATAAATCTGCTGCAATTCTAATTGGTCTTCCATGGTAGGTGATCTGGCCTTTTTCTCTTGCTGCCTTTAGGATTTTTTCTTTTATACCTACTTTGTTTAGGCAAATTATTATGTGTCTGGGAGTTGGTCTTCTCATTTGTTGTCTTGTAGGGGTTCTCTGAATCTCTTCTGCTTGAATTTTCACATCACTGATGAGATGAGGGAAGTCTTCTTCAATAATCTCATGGAATGTTTGTTCTAAGCTGGCCTCTGTCTCTCTTTCTGTTTCAGCAAGTCCAATTACTCTTGTTTTGGTCTCTTGAAGTAATCGCTCATCTCTTGAAGGTTTTGTTCTGTCTTTTTAAGCTTCTTTTCTATGGTTTTGGCAGTTTGGGTTAGTTCTATATGTTGGTCCTCAGCTCTGAGATTCTTTCTTCTGCTTGGCTAATTCTGCTTTCCATGCTTATCAGTTTGTTATTTATTTCATTCACAGTATTCTTTATTACTGTTATCTCAGTTATCAACTCCTTCCTAGTTTTTTTGTGTCTCTTCTCAATTCTTTTTAATCTTTCCATTAATGTCTTGATATCTAGGGTTGTAGTTTGAGACCAGTCAATCTGGGAGCTCTTCATTATTTGCATTCTGAAGTCAGTTTTCTCAGTGTGTGCCCTCCCAGGCTTCTGGGAGAGACCCATATTCTTCTTTTGGTTTTTCTTCATTTGTGCAGATTTTTCTCGCTCTCTCCCTTTCCCTCCCCTTCTTTAATTCTGTTTTTCAGGGAAGTTGGGGTTGCTTTTACTTCTTTTGTTCAATATCCTGTTCTTCCTTATGAGCGTGCTCTAGCTTTGTTCACTTTTGAGGCTGGACTGTGAGTTGGGGACTGTACTTTTTGCAGTTTTGAGGTTTAATTGAGAGGTAAGCTGTGATTCAGAATATATCTGCAGATCCCAGGGTCCACCAATAGGTGTATGGGCACACTGGAACCCATTCCCCACTGCTTTACAATCTGTCCATGCATCAGGGTTTAGGTTTGCTCCTTGGAAAAAAAAGAGATACGAAAAAGGAAAATAATGGAAGAATGGAGCAGGGGGGTCAAGAGGAAGTTAGAAAGAGAGAAGAATGAGAAGTAAAACAGACATACATACCAACTAACAGGTGAAAAAGAGACACAAGGCCAGAAAAGAGTGAAAAACAGACACACAAACAAAATTCCCTAAAGCATACCAGTAACCACACAAAGAGAGTCCAGTAAAATCATGCCTTTTGTTGCATTTTTCCCCAACACAAACAGGCAGTCTAAATCAAAAAAGCAAACAAGAGTGAGCCAAACAGTCAAAACAATAAAATCAAAAGTCAAAATAAGAAACCAGACTAGTTCTGGAATCTTTCTTGAGTATCTAAAGTCTCTTCAGCTCTGATCTCTAGCCTCTGCCGTATGCTTTCATTGCAGGCAGATAGATTTACTCCAAGCTTGGGTTGGTTACCTTGTCTTGCTGCCTGAGAGGTCTGTGACAGGGCTGAGTTGCCTGTATCTGATTCAGCATAGGGGAGGGCCTTTTGTCTCCTGTTTAGCAATGTTACCTTAGAAACCAAGGTGGAGGCTGCTCCTAGATCGGCAGGGCAATGCAAATCTTTGCCTGGAAAATGGCCAAGGTGGGCACATCCTCTTTGCAGATCCTTTCTCTCCACCTATCCTTTCTCCCCACTCATCCAGGTCCGTGGGTGATCCACTATGACTGGCTGTGCTGGTGTGTCTGCTGTGTCAGGCACTGGGAATCAGAGACACAGCTGGGCCCTGTATCTGATGTGCCACCAGTGGTCTGGGGTGGAGGAGGGAGCTTGGAATTCCCTCTTCTGGAGCTAAGAGTTGAGAGTAGCTGATCAGCACCTCCTTAAGATATACTGTTCCCTTATACAACCATGGGGTCCCACACTGAGTGCCTCAGCCAGAGCAGGGACTGGAGCTCCAAAGGGTGGATGGTGAGCAGTGACTATGGCTTTGGGCCCCACACAGGGTACTTCAGCCAGGAGTGGAGCTGTAATCTCTGAGGGGTAGGTGCCTAGAGCCTCCCAGGGTTACGGCAGCTTGAAATAGGGCTGGGCTGGGCCCCAGAACCTAGGATGGGGAGCTGGAACTCTGAGGAGTGACCACTGGGTTTCTGGGCTGGGGGCCCAGTCAGAAAGGGAGCTGGCAGTAGCTGAGTGCCAGGTGGATCAGTGTAGCCAGCAAGGGAACCCAGATCTCCACAAGGCAGTATCCAAGAGCCTTCACAGGTGGTGGCTTGGGGTGGGTGAGATATTGTAGCTGGGGAGGGAACAGGGATCTCCACACAGCTGGGGCCCTGGGCCACCTATGGTGGAGCAGCAGCAGCCAGAGGGCTGCAATAGACAACCTTACATGGGACTGAGGGTCTTCAGGCTTCAGATCAGTGCAGCTGGTGGTGGGCAGGGGGTGGGGGAAGGAAAGTAAGATTATTTTGGGGAACTCACTTTTGGAGAATCTCACAGTCCCACCTATGCCATCATCATCTTATCAGAACTCCACAAGGAAATATTTTCAATTCATGTCAAATGGATCTTATGCATAGCATGGTGTACTACAAACAGTTAATAATAATATACATTTGTTAAATTACTGCCAGGTATAATAATCAGTACATTATATGCATCTCATCATTTACTTCTCATAGCAATATTAAGTTACTTATTTAAAGTGAAGATACTGAGACACAGAAAAGCTAAATAACTTGGCTAAACCATTTTGCAAACTCATAGAACTTGTCAACAAAACATTTAGGTTAATCATAATTATTAATTATGACACCAAAGTCTATGTTCTGTTCATTTAAATATATAAACATACACAGAGAGTTAGGTCTACAGATATAGATAGATATAAATATAATATAAATACTTATAAATATAGATGCTAATATATAATTTTCAACACATAGCTAATACTTCCTTAATGTGAAATACTTACAAAATAAGAATAAACTAAAAAAATTAACAGCAAAGAATACTACTGCAATGACAAAGTAAAGTTCTTTAAGAATTCACTTAGAACAATGACAATGAGAATAAAGGCAAAAACTGTTTGTAAATCAACATCTTTTAAAACTCTGAAAAGTTATTACTTATAACCATCTGGGGTTTTTTGTTTGTTTTGTTTTTAATGACTGGATCTAGATATGGGCAGTTAGTTTTGTAATATGTTTATCTTGTCTTAATCCTATCACCTTCTC
This sequence comes from Carlito syrichta, assembly GCF_000164805.1. Taxonomy (NCBI): domain Eukaryota; kingdom Metazoa; phylum Chordata; class Mammalia; order Primates; family Tarsiidae; genus Carlito; species Carlito syrichta. The sequence continues at coordinate 708,118 of NW_007247836.1, forward strand.
CCAGCTTTTCAATAGCCTTGAAAATCAGCAGACTCAGAATTAGAGTCCTATGAAAACCAGCAACCTAGCAATAACTGGAGGAGGCATAATGGGTTTGGTTATCCCCAGAAATCCTATCACCAAAAAATGTTTCACTGCTTTATCTGATTGACAGTTAACTGAAAAACTCAATTTCCAGAGCTTATCATTACTTGAGAAAATCTGAATGCGCTATCTGCAAACAGCCCTACCCTCAAGCATTTGTCAAAAAACAATTAGTACCCATAGTTTAAGATTAGAGTTGCCTAAAGTGAGGACACAATTTGTGTCTACAAAAGACTTACCAACAAACTTAAAAGAAAATCTATGGATTGAGAGGCATATAAAAGTCCATGAAAAGCACTGTGAGAATTTATAAACCCATACACATGTCCAGGTCTATGTGCACATGCAAAAGAGACTGAGGCATTTCTAAACTCTCACCTGTAGTTGAACTCAAGACTCTGTGCATGTAGGAAATGAAGACTAAGGAAAATATGTTAGCTACCTTCTACAAGGATAAAGAGGTGCCACAATATACACATAGACTGAGAAAATTATCAACTCAAGATATTTATGAATATTTGTCCAATCATTAGATAACTAAAAAGTTACCCAAGTAGAGATTTTATTGGCTTCATAAAATAACTAACAAATCTTTGCATATTAGTCCAGTGAATTCACTAAAGAAGCAAAAAACAACAAAATAAGAAATAACAAGAATGACCAAACTTGGCGATCTAATTTCTAGGTTTGACATATATTATTTAAAGTGTGCAGTTTTAAACAAAAATCTATGAAAGCTACAACAACAACATGCCTCATACCTAAAAGAAGGAAGTAGAGGAAGGTTCTCAATAGAAACCATCTCTGAGGAGATGTAAACCCAGACATAAGACACACTAGACAAATACTTTAAGGTCGTTGTTATAAATATGCTCAACAAACTCAAAGAAATAGTGTCAATAGAATTACAGGAGGTTATGAGAACAATAACTCACCACAAAGATAATTCTAACACAGAGAAATTATAAAAGGAGAACCAAGTAAAATTCTGGAATGAAAAATTGCAATAACTGAAGTTTAAAAAAGAAACTTTATAGAGGAGTTGACTAGAGAATTTAAAGTCAAAGAACCTAGATGTTAGGCATTTGTCAGACATACAGCTGGCAAATAGTTTTTTCTAGGCTGTAGGCTGTCTCCTCACTCTAGTGTTGGTTTCTTCAACTTTGCAGAAGTTTGTCAGTTTGATGAGGTCCCACTTGTTTATCTTATCTCTTATGGCATGGGCACTTGTGGTGTTGATCAGAAATTGGTTGCCAGTTCCAATTTCCATAGGGTGTGTCCTTCATTTTCTAAGGTTCTTATAGTTTGAGGTTTTACATTTAGGTCTTTGATCCATTTAGAGTTAATTTGTGTGTATGGTAATAGGTAGGGATCTTGTTTTAATTCTCTGCATGTGGTCAGCCAGTTTTCCCAGCACCATTTACTGAATAGGTTCTCCTCTCCCCAGTCATTGGTGTTGGAGCCTTTGACAAAGATGAGTTGGTTGAAAAAGTGAAGTTTTGCTTCTGGAATAAGAAACTCAAATGTGCCGAAAAGAAAAAAACAAACAGCTCCATTACAAAGTGGGCAAAATATATGAATAGACACTTGTCAAAAGAAGACATAGAGCAGCTAACAGATACAAGAAAAAATACTCAGTCTCACTAGTCATCAAAAAAAATGCAAATTAAAACTACACTGAAGTACCACCTAACTCCAGTCAGGATGACTGTCATTAATAACTCAAAAAGCAACAGATGCTGGAGAGGATGCGGTGAAAAGGTTGGGAGTGCAAACTAGTACAGCCTCTGTGGAAAACAGTGTGGTGATTCTTAAAAGTTCTAAAAATGACCTTCCATATGACCTTGTAGTCCCCCTACTGGGAATATACCTGGAAGAACTCAAATCATCCTATAAAAATGATACCTGCACACGTATGTTTGTCACACCATTGTTCACTGTAGCAAGAACATGGAACCAACCGTGATGCCCATCAAAAAAGGACTGAATTAGAAAAATGTGATAAATATACATGATGGAATATTATGCCCCCATAAAAAAGAACAAAATCATGAACATCACAGCAGCCTGGATGGACTTAGAGTCTATAATACTGAGTAATCTTTCACAAAAACAAAGAACTGAATATCATATGTTCTCACTCATAAGCAGATCTTGAACAATTATCATAATTCTATAAGAAAAGTATTGGCAGAAGCAGGAAATTGTTGGGAGAGGAGTGGGAAAGTAGTATTGGCAGTAGTGGGAATCCGCCTGAGGAAGGGGTGGGCACACCTCATCAACAAGGGCACCTGCATAATGAACATTTATATACCTAACCCTGAATTGTACCCCACATCTTTAAAATTTAAAAAAAAATTAAAAAGAGAAAAATAAATAAAATCAAAGATAGAATAAGCAAACTTGAATACAAGTTAATGGAAATATTTCCATCTAAGGAACAAAAATTGAAAAGTGAAGAAAACGAACAAAGTCTCAGAGATTAATGGGCTCTATAAAGCATATCAGAATAGGCAAAATAATTATCTCAGAAAAAGAGAAAAGAGAAAAAGGGGAAAAAGAAAACATATTTGACAAACCGATGTGTAAAAACTTATCAAATTTGATGAAGGACAAATCTACAAATCTAAAAAACTAAAAGAAGCCAAGGTAGGATAAATTAAAAGAGACCCAAGACACATCATAATCACACTGTTGAAGTCTAAAGGCAATGAGAGACTATTGTTTTTTGCTTTTTTGTTTGTTTGTTTTAGTTGCTGATATTCAAAATAATGAGGATGAAAACACTAGTTGAACATACAAGAGAGAAAAGTCATACAACTTCTACAGAAATAGTTTTAAAAAGTAACTAAACAGCCATCAACTATATAAAAAAGAAAATAAGAGAAAAATCTTAAGTATGACAATATGATTTCTAGTGTTATCACATTCAAATGCCCAGTTTTCAACAACAATTACAAAAAAATTGCAAGGCATACAGAGACTATTCTTCTTACAAAAACATATATTTTAAAAAATATAAATGCCAATTCCTCAACAAAATCAAGAAAAGTGAATCTAGCAAGGGATGTATAACTTTGTGACCAAATGAGATACATAAGAGGAATACAAGACTGATTTAACATAAAAGTCAATGTAATATGTCATATAAATAGGGTAGTGACAAAAGCACATGACCATTTCCATAAATGTAGAAAGAGCATTTGACAGTATTCAACATCCTTTCATGATTAAAACAATTCAGCAAACTAGGAATTCAAAGAAACTTCCTCAATCTGATAATGGAGAGTTATTGACAACCATAGCTAATGTCATACTTAATGGTAAAAGATAAGACGCTTTCTCTTTAAGCTCAGTGGAAAGGTAAGAGTGTTTAATCTTGTCAGTTCTTGTCAACATTGTTCTGGATGTTTGAGTCAAGAAATAAAGGCACAGTAAAGAAATTAAAAAGTGAAAAGGAAGAGATAAAACTATTTATATGTGTAAATGTATTAATTTGAATATAGGAAACAATCTACACAAAAACCATTAACAAAAATAAGTGATTTCAGCAAAGTTTTAGGATATTAGATCAATATACAAAAATCCTTGCAGTTTGATATATTGACGATGAAAAATCTAGAAATGAAACAAAAAAAGACATTTCAATTTATAATAGCAATTCTCATTTTAGGGAATAATTCTAACAAAATAACTGCAAAATTGAAACATATCATTAAAAATTAAGTACACGAATAAATCAAAACTATGTTCTTAGACTTGAAGATTTATATTGTTAAAAATGTAATAACCCCCAAATCATCTAGATACTCATTGAAATCAGGTCAGTGTGGTACTGTATGAGGAGATATATAGAGTGCAATGGAATAGAATCAAGAATCCAGAAATAAATCTTTACATTTATGGTTGAATTATTTTTTTTCAAGAGTGCCAAGACAATTCAATGGAAGAGGATAGTCTTTTCAAAAGTACTTGGAGCAACTGTCTTCCCAAATGAAAAGTAAGAATATGGGTTCCCTACTTTACATCAAATACAAATAATTTATTAAAAATGAATTAAATACATAAGCATAGATATTAAACTATAAAAGACAATACATAGGAACAAGACTTCATTTCCTGGGATTAGTCAGTAGGTGCTTAGATATGATATCAAACATACAAATGACCAAAGATAAATAGGCAGATAGGATTTTATTAAAATTAAAAAAACTCAATAGGTGCTGCTGTGGTTGTGGTGAAAAGGTCACACTTGTCCTCTGTTGGTGGGTAGGTAAATTAGTGCAGTCTCTACGGAATATAGTCTGGTGATGTCTCAAAGAATTGAAAGTATATCTACTATTCAGTCCAACAATCCCACTAGAAGGTATCTACCCAATGGAAGAGAATCCATTATACATAGAAGATGCTTGCACTGCATGCAAATGTGAATTGTGATGTGCACATTTTTTACTGACTCATAGGTATACATATATATATACATACATATATATGTATGTGTATATATGTATATATAATGAAATACTACTCAGTCATAAAAACAAACAAAACAATGTCTTTTGTGGCAACTTGAATGGAATTAGAAGCCACTGCCCTTAAGTCAGGAACAGAAAACCAAATACTGCATATTCTCACTTAAAACTGGGAGCTAAGTTATGGATCCACAAAGTCATAAGAGTGGCATAATGGACACCAGAAACTTAGGAGGGGGTGAGGCAGAGGGGTGAGAGATTAAACATTTCTTATGGAGTACAGTGTACACTATTCAGGTGACAAGTACACTAAAATCCCAGACTTTACCACTGGGCAATTCATTCATGCAACCAGAAACCACTTGTACATTTAAAGCTACTGGAGTTTCTTTTCAAAGAATGTGAAAAGACAGCACACCAAATGAGCAAAAACAGGCTGGGTGCAGTGGCTTATGCCTGTAAGCCCAGTACTTTGAGAGGCAGAGGCCTGAAGATTGTGTGAACCCAGGAGTTCAAGACCAACCTAAACAATATACAATTCAACAATAAAATGGCAATATGCAATTAAAAAGCAAGAAAAGCATTTGAAAAGATTGTCCTCCAAAGAAGATAAATCATGCCAACTAAGAAACAGAAGTTGCAAAATATCGTTAGTCATTAGGAAATTGCAAATCAAAACCACAAATAAAAAACAATGTTTTATGTCTACAATTTGAAAAAAAAATGAAAATAGCAAGCATTGGTGAGAATGCAAAGAAATTGGAACTTTTGTACATCCCTGGTGAGATCGAACAATTCTTCACAGTTTCACAGTTTTTCAGAAAGCTAAAAAGTTACCATATGACCCAGCAATTTCACCCATAGGTATATACATAAGAGAATCAAAAACATATGTCCCTAAAACGTTTACACATAAATGTTTTTAACAGTGTGTTTTATAATAGCTGGAAAGTGGTAACCATCCAATTGCCCGTGAACTGATATATGGATTAAAAAAATGTGGCATGTGGCATATCTGTGGCATGTCATAGCATTCATCTATAAAAAGGAATGGAGTAATAATATATGCTAAAACATAAATGAGTCTTGAAAATATGATGCTGGATCCAAGGGGAAGATGGCAGTGGAGCCAGTTGGACTATGTGAGTCCCTGGGAGAGTGAGTTAATACACGGACAATTTTGCTTATCAGTCTGTGAATAAGTGGGCGTGTGAGTGACTGACTGAGGGAGGGCTTGGGAGCAAGTGGCCAGGGTTCTCCTGGTGAAGCAACCAGTTGTCAAAGCTGATCTACTTGAATCCTAATGTTTTCCAGCGTACAGAAGCTGAGAGCCTTTTTAAAAATCAACATGTGATCTTTCCATTTTCTTCATGAGTGTTTGTAAATATGTGAACTCCCCTCTTACTACTGTTTTCGTGGCATCTCACAGGTTTTGGTAAGATGTTTCATCATTTTCATTTGATTCCAGGTACCTTTTAATCTCTGTTTTTGTTTCATTGTTGACCCAGGAGTTGCTTAACATCATACTGTTTAGAGTCCATGTCTTTTTGGTTTTGGGGGAACTCTGTTGGTGTTGATATTTATTTTTATTCTGCTGTGGTCTGAGAAGATGCATAGCAAGATTCCAATCTTATGAAATTTGTTTATGTTTGATTTATGGCCAATGATGTGGTCGATCTTGGAGTGGTGATGAGTAGAATGTAAATTCTGTGGTCATTGGGTGTATCGTTCTGTAGGTATCAACAGAAACAAAAAGCTGAATATCACATGTTCCAACTCATAAGTGGACCTTGAACAACTTCTGTAATACTATAAGAAAAGGATTGACAGTAGCGGGAAACCATAGGGGGAAAGAAGGGAATGGGGAGGTGGAATTGGTAGTAGCCAATATCTGCCTGAGGAAGAGGGGCACACCTCATCAACAGGGGTACTTGCAGAGTGGATATTTGTATACCTAACTCTGGATTGTACCCCACAATTTTAAATTAAAAGAGAAAATAACTAGATAGATAGATAAATAGATGGATGGATAGATAGATAGATAGATAGATAGATAGATAGATAGATAGATAGATAGATAGATAGATAGAAAGAAAATCAACAAAGCCCTGCCTGGAAAAGAGCTGCCAGGACTGACTCCCAGCTTCAGTCTCTGCCTCACCACTGCAGCACCTGGCCAGACATTGGCAGCAAGGGCTGTGGAGGGAACATTGTGAAGGAGCCAGTGGCAGAGCTCCACTGGAGAAGAAGAAGCAGGCATTCTGCCACCATCTTGAAAACTGGGCAGAGAAGTGTTCCAGCTAGAAGGAACAGACTTGATCTCTGTGACTGATAGGTTAACTGCTCAAAGGTTGATAGTGACCCAGAAGGAATATTCTGAAAACACACACTTCAGAAAGATAAGACAAATGGAGGCTTAGGTGCCCCACTTCTGGCCCTGATTCAGCCATGGGACAAAGGGTGTGATCAGAAAAAGATGAGGAAGACCCTCCAAGATATGGGAAGTGAGGCTGGGGCTGAACCAATACCCACCTTCCCAGCAATCCTGTGACTATTAGACTCACATCTCTGGGGCATGAGAGGGAGGAACCCAGGTAGAGCCTGGAGAGTGGCTGTACTAGGAAAACTTTACTCTGAGATAAACCTGGCTGGGTCTCCCTCTGCCAGCACCTGGGAGGAGACAATCACATACCTCTCTACCAAAGAGGATACACCTGACCATGACCATATGAGAATTGGGAGGGGAGAACTGATGCTCTAACAACCTCCACCACCCCTCATCTTCCTTGAGAGCACTGGGGAGATTGTGAACAAGGCCATAGCACTGCAGGAGACAACAGATGGACTTACCTGTGAGCAGATGAGAGAAACAATTACTGAATCTGCCATAGGAGGGTACTTAGTGCCCATAAATCTCTAAATTTTTTTTAATTCCTTTTTTTTTTTGTTCATGAATGTGTCTGTAAAGGTTCAATTTGCTTCCCCCCTTTTTTTCTTTCCTTATTTTCTTTCTTCTTTCATCTTTGTTTGTGTGTGTATGTGAAGAATTGAGTGCTTACCTTTTGGTTTTTCTTTTTTATGAATATCTTATTGTAGTTTAATATTTATGCGAATGTGTGTGAGGGTTTGATTTGCATTGCACCTCTATTTTTCTCTCTCTTTTATTTTATTTCTTTCTTTTCCCTTATTCTTTTGTTTTTTGCTGGATGTGTACGTGTGTTTGGCTTTCCTGTTTGGGGGGTATTTTGTGTGATTTTTTCCTGTTTGTTTTGGGGTGTGTGTGTGTGTGTGTGTTTTATTGGTTTTTGTTTTTGCTTTTCTGTTTTTATTATTATTATTATTATATCATCATCATCATTATTGTCCATTCAATTTCATTCTACTTTTCTCTGTTCTTCTCACTGCTATTACTTTATCTTGGATTCGGTGGGTACTCATACACACCTATTGTATCATCATATAGGGTGGTGGTGGTGAGTAGGTCTCAGGGATCTCATACCCCAGTCATTGAACCTGCAAGTAGTCTGAATCCTACCTCCCTATCCTCCATCTTTTTTAACTCTCAAAACTGCAAGAGACAGCAAAACTTCTCACCCCAGCTCTGTTTCAAAATAGAACAAATTCAGAGCCCTGATCAGGGAAGAAAAGAGGACAGAACAAACATCATAAGTGAAAGCCCCTCCCACTTCCACTGAATAATGGAACACAAGAGAAAAGAAAGAGATCTGTCCACAAAATTGGAAAAATCAAAGAAAGAATACAGGTAATTCCCAGTGTACCAAAGAGGCAGTGCATGAAAAATCAAACTTCAGAGCCCAAAAATGGAAGCCACCAATGACTGGACCCAGAATACAAGTATAAAGAAATGGATGGGAAGAGTGAATAAGAGTCAAGAAAGATAAAATGAAAGATTGAAAAAATTTATAAATAGAAATGTTGGCCATAAAAACTTCATCCAGGTAGTAAATAACAAGATGAAAGACATGGAAAGAAGAATTAATCAAGTAGAAGAAATAATCTCAGAGCTCAAGAACCTAAACGTGGAATTAACCCAATCTGTAGAAAAATAGAAAGGAAACTTGAAAGAAAGAACAAAACCTTCAAGATATGTGTGGTTATATCAGGAGGCCAAACTAACACCTGACTGGTATCCCAGAAGAAATGGAAATGAAGGACACATTAGAATAAGTATTTCAGTAGGTTATCTAAGAAAGCTTACCACATTACACCAGTGATGTGACCAGCCAAACACAAAAGTTACAGAGAGACCCCACAAGACATCAAGTGAGAAGACCAACCCCTAGACACATAATAATTCACCTACAAAAGTAGATACAAAAGAAAAAATCTTAAAGGGAGCAAGAGAGAAAAGTCAGACTACTTACTAGGGAAGAACAATCAGAATAGAAACAGACCTATCAGCAAAACACAACAAGCTAGAAAGTACTGGAGTCCAGTTTTCAAAGACCTCAAAGATAAGCAGTTTCAGCCAAGAATTTCTTACCTAGAAAATTCAGCTTCATCAGCAATGGAGAATTGAAATCTTTCCCAGACTCCAAGCCCTAAGAGATTATGCAGCTTTCAGACCAGCTCTATGAGAAATGCTTAAAAAGGTACTGAGCACAGAAGATATAAACAAAAAAACAAAACAAAACAAAACTGACCACACTTGCCAAGAGAACAGGAGAACACAGAATCTACAAAGAACACATTGTGACTGCAAACTTGAAAACACACACATATATCAACCCAAATGTTAAAAGAAAACAAAGTAAAAACACTTATAATGTAATATAGTAAGAACCTCATGATAGGGATAAAACTCATATTTCAATAATCAACCTGAATGCGAATGAACTAATTGAACCACTAAGAAGACGTAGAATGGCAAGCTACAGATAGAATGATCCTATAATTTACTGCATCCAGAAAACACATCTCTCCACAATGGATGCCTACAGATTCAAGTTAGAGGATGGGAAACAAATTTCCAGGTGAATGAATTGCAAAAGAAGGCAGTAGATGCAATCTTAATATCAGATAAAACCTTTACGCTATCAAAAATTTTAAAAGATACAGAAGGACACTACATAATGATAAAATGTTCAATTCATCAACCAGAAATAGCCATCCTAAACATACATGCACCCAACATAGGAGCACTAGCATTTATAAAGCAACTATTAAGTAAACTAAAAAAAGATTATGACTCTTACAGTATTGTAGCTGGTGATATAAATACCCCACTAACAGTCCTAGATAGTTAATTGAGGCAAACAATCAAGAGACATCTGGAGACTCAACTTGATGCTTGACCAAATGGACTTAATAGATACTCACAGAGCACTCCACTCAAAAACCACAGAATACACATTCTACTCATCATCACATGGCATGTACTCCAAGACCAACCACATCTTTGGCCATACATCAAACATAAACAAATTTCATAAGATTGAAACACTGCCATGCACCTTCTCCGACCATCGTGGAATAAAAATAAATATCACCACCAACAAAATTCCCCTAAAACCCACAAAGATATGGACACTAAACAGCATGATTCTGAACAACATCTGAGTCAACACAGAAATCAAAACAAAAATTAAAAGAATCCTGGAAACAAATGAAAGCAAAGAGACATCTTACCAAAACCTTTGGGCTGTCATGGAAAAAGTACTAAGGGGAATTTATATCTCTATGCACACACATCAAAAAAATAGAAAGATAAGTTAACACCCTAGCAAGTCACCTAAAGAAGGTGGAAAGGCAAGACCCCCCAAAACCATAACTTCAGCAGAAAAATCCAGATCACTGAAGTAAAAGCCCAAATGCCGTACAAGAACGACAAAGATCATAGAAAAAAATCAACGAAACAAAAAACTGCTTCTTTGAAAGGATAAAAAAGATTGATGAACCCCTAGTAACAATGACCATGAAAAAGAGAGAAAAAAACCCAATAAACACCATCAGAAATGGCGAAAGGTCAAATCACTACAGACCCCAAGGTACTACAAAAGATTATCAGAGGTTACTATGCACACTTGTATGGAAACAAACACAATAACCTAAATTAAATGAATAACTTTCTGTCATCACACAATCTCCCAAGATTGAAACAAGAAGAAATTGAGACACTAAATAGACCAATAACAACCCAGGAAATTGGCTCCATCATAGGAAAACTACCTGCAAAGGAAGCCCTGCAGCAGAAGACTTCCCAGCAGAATTCTATAAAATATACAAGGAGGAGCTGATACCGATCCTACTGAAAGTATTCCAGGCAATCAAGAAAGGTAGAACTCTCCCCTAATCAGTTTGTGTGGCTAATAGCACACTGACACTCAAACCGAGTAAAGAACCAACAAAAAATAAAGAAATACAGGCCAATATCCCTGATGATGACCATCGATGCAAAAATTCTCAAGAAGATTCCAGCAAATTGGATCCAACAATACATCTCAAAAATCATCAACCATGACCAAATAAGCAACTTCCCTGGGAAGCAGGTCTGGTTCAGCATCCACTACCATAAATACAATTAAATAATTGACAGATATAAATGCAAAAACCATGTGATTATATCATTAGATGCAGAAAAAGTTTTTGATAAAATTTAGCATCCCTTCTTGACAAAAACCCTCAAACACCTAGGCACAGAAGGAACATACCTCATAATAGTAAGCACCAGCTACAATAAACCTGCAGCCAGCATATCACTAAATGAACAGAAATTGGAAGCATTTTTCTTGAAAACAGGAAAAAGACAAGGCTGTCTACTTTCACCTCTCCTGTTCAACATAGTGTTAGAGGGCCTAGCTAGAGCAATCAGAGAAGAGAAGGAAATTGGGGTAGCCAAACAGAAAAAAAAGAGGAAGTTAAGTTATCCTTCTTTGCTGGCTATATAATCCTATATCTCAATTCCATACCTTGGAAAATCCAAGAGAATCTATCAAAAACCTCCTTGGGCTAATAAAGGACATTGGCAAAGTCTCAGGGTAGAAAATAAATGTGCAAAAGACAATCACATTCTTATACACCAAAAACAAACTGGCAGAGAACCAAATAAAAAGCAGAATCCCACTAATCATCAGGGAGATGCAAATCAAAACCACATTGAGATACCACCTAACTCCAGTCAGAATGTCAATTATCAACAACTCAAAAAATAACAGCTGCTGGAGAGGGTGTGGTGAAAAGGGAACACTTCTACACTGTTGGTGGGAGTGTAAACTAGAGCAACCTCTGTGGAAAGCAGTGTGGCGATTCCTAAAAGCTCTAAAAATTGACCTTCCATATGACCCGGCAATCCCCCTACTGGGAATATACCCTGAAGAACACAAATCACTCTATAAAAAAGATACCTGCACAAGTATGTTTATCGCAGCATTGTTCACAATAGCAAGAACCTGGAAACAACCATGGTGCCCATCAAAAGAGGACTGGATTAAAAAAATGTGGTACATATACATGATGGAATACTACGCAGCCATAAAAAAGAACAAAATCATGAATTTCACAGCAACCTGGATGGAACTAGAGTCTATAATACTGAGTGACCTCTCACAGAAACAAAGATCTGAATATCGCATGTTCTCACTCATATAATGGACCGTGAACATCCAATGTAATACTATAAGAAAATGACTGACGGTACTGGGAAACTATGGGGGGGAGGGGGATGGGATTAACAGTAGCAAATATCTGTCTGGGGATGGGAAAACACCTCTTATCAACAGCGTGCCTGAATGAAACGTAATTGTACACCTAACCCTTAACTGTACCCCACAAAACCATAATAAAAAATACTGATTAATTAAAAAAAAAGCAGAATCCCAATCACAACAAACACAAAATTAATGAAATACCTCAGCATTTTTCAGACCAAAGGAGTGAAAGTTCTTTACAATGAAAACTATAAAACACTGCTTAAAGAAATTCAAGAAGACACAACAAATGGAAAAATATTCCATTCTCATGGATAGGAAGAATTAACATTGTTAAGATGTCCATCTTACCAAAGGCAATCTACAGATTCAACTCAATACCCTTTAAATACCAAAATCATTTTCTCAGACCTGGATATGACAATGCAGAAATTCATATGGAAACATTAATAACCTTGAATAGCCAAACAATCTTCAGCAAAAGAAACAAGTGGGAGGTATCACACTTCCATAATTCAAACCTTACTATAAGGCTGCAATAATCAAAACAGACCGGCATTGTTACAAGAACAGGCACATAGACCAATTAAACAGAATAGAGATTCCAGAAGCAAAACTTCAATTTCTCAACCAACTCATCTTTGACAAAGCCTCCAACAACAACCACTGAAGAGAGGAGAACCTATTCAGTAACTGGTGCTGGGAAAACTGGCTGACCATATGCAGAAGATTCAAACAGGACCCCTACCTATCACCAAAAACAAAAATCAACTCAAAATGGATCAAAGACCTGAAGCTAAACCTCAAACTATAAGAATATTAAAAAACATAGTCAACACCCTTGTGGGAATAAGAATAGGTAACCAATTCCTGATCAAAACCCCAGATGTCCGTGCCATAATAGATAACATAGACAAGTAGGATTTCATCAAATTGAAATGCTTCTGCAAAAGAAAAGAAACCATCAAGAAACTGGGAGACAGCCCACAGACTGGGAAAAATTATTTTCCAACTGTATATCTGACTAAGGCCTAACATCCAGGAGATACGAGGAACTCAGACCTGTTGAATGGAAATAAAACAAACCTCTCCATTAAAAAGTGGGCAAAAGACATGATAGACACTTCTCAGAAGAAGACAAACAGGCAACCAAGAGACACATTAAAAAGTGCTCAACCTAACTAATCATCAGAAAAATCAAAATCAAAATAAGATTGAGATACCATCCAACTCCAGCAAGAATGTCCAAAATTAAAAACAACAACAACAACAAAAAAGATGCCTGTGAGAATGTGGTGAAAAGGGAATGTTTCTACACTGCTGGTGGGAATGCAAACTAGTTGAACCTCTTGGAAAATAGTGTGACAATTTCTAAAAGAACTAGAAATTGACCTTCCATATGGCCAAGCAATCCCACTCTGGGAATATACTTGGAGGAACTGAAATCATTCTACAAAAAAGATACCTGCACATACATGTTTATTGCAGCACTCTTCACAATAGCAAAAACATGGAACCTGTTGGGAGCCAGCCTTGGAGGCCCACCAGATTGACAGGGTCCTGGTGACCCCAGGCCACAGGTCACTGGAAACTCATTGTCCATCTTTCCACTTCCCGCCACATTGTTTAACCTGTTCCTTTTGCCCGTGTGATGACTCTGAGGCATGTTTAAAGGGCTTTCTCTCGCTTGGTCGTGGGTTACAGATCTTGTTTTTAGGGTTAGAATTTGTGACTAATACTTGGTAAAAAGAGGTTTCTGAATTTGTTTAGGCAAAGAATTGTTTTGAATATTTTTACTTATTATTTGTAGTTGTAGTTATGGTGTTTGAATACAAGGCATAAGATATGTGTACTGAAAGTTTATATTAAGGTATATGTAGGTGATTTATAAGTTTGTTTTGAGATACATATTAAAGTTATAGTATATAAAAAGTTAAAGGGTTTAGATGTAGAATTTAAGTGAGTAAAACAGGTTTAATCTAACAACCGAAACTACCTTGAAGCCTGAATAGCATCTTCTAAGCTGTTTTTTTCTTAGAGATAGGATGTTCCACATAGGAAAACAATAAAGGAATTCCAACAAGAAAAAACTACTAAGGGGTTTGAAAGAACAGAAAGTTTTCAAGAAGAAACTCCTTGTCCATGAGAAAAGAAACATTTGCCAGGCACTTCTAGAGGATCTCCAGGTGCACATTCTTCTGCCAGATGGAAATATACTACATATGAACTGCTCCAAAACCCTGGACCAGAAACTGTTGTTCTGGCCCCCAGAGACTTTATTATGGAAAAACCTGTTTCCCTAGATAATCTGAATATAAGAAGTTAAGTTTATAAAGAGTTAAATTTGCTAGAAATATTGTAATATATATTAGTTAATTTGGGATATAAGTTTTGTTTTAAGTGGAGTTGCTTAATGAGAAGCTTTATAATTTTATAATTTTAAGATTTTATATTAATGGGTTGCAGGAACTGTTTTTTACAGGGTAACATCATTGTGCTGGGATCATGCTGTTTTGGGTGAAAATAGTCTCCGCCCTTAGAGAGAACATTAGCCAAGCACTGAGTAGAATACTTAAACTTAAGCATTATTTTAACATCACAAAAAATCCATGTAATTTGTTGTAAGTGATTTGTTTTGTAATGATGATTTTAACTTGCTCTGTGACAGCAGCTTGCAGAGATTACTTCCCTTGTAGAGAGAAATATAAGCTCGCCACTACTCGCAATAAAATGGCATCTGCATTCTCATAACAGGTGTCCAGTCTCTCTCTCTCTCTTTCTCTTTCTCACAATCGCCTATGCCGTCTCCACCTTTGGGAATCTCTGAACTCTGCCGGAGCAGGACTCTGGCAGGAACCAACCATGCTGCCCATTGAAACTGGACTGGTTAAAAAAATGTGGTAAATATACACAATGGAATGGATTTATAGTCTGTAGTACTCAGTGATTTATCAGTCACAAAAAACTGAGTAATACACATTCTCACTCACAAGTGGACCCTGAACATTTATCGTATTACTGTAGGAAAGGTATTGGACGTAGCTGAAAACTGCCAGGGTCAGTGGGTGGGGGAGAGGGGAGGGAAGCATAGTATCAATAAGAATACCTGATCTCAAACCAGACGAAGTGGAGACCAAAGGGAGACGTAAACTTTACCCGTGCGATGACCACTTGTATAGCTGACATTTTCAAAATAAAAAATTGTACCTGACATTTTCAAAATAAAAAAAAACCAAAATATTATGCTAATGAAAAAGCCAGACACAAAAGGCCACATGTTGCACAATTTTATATTTAGAATGTCCAGAATAGGCAAATTAAAAACTGAAAATAGATTAGTATTTTCTATTATCTGGGAGGGTCAGAAATGACTGTTAATGGAAATGGGGATATTTTAAGAAAGTTAAAAATATCTGAACTAAATAGTAATGATGGTTGCACAACTCTTTGAATATGAAATAAGAATCACTTTGTATATTTTTTAAAGTGAACTTTCTGGTATATTGATGTATCTCAAAAAAGCTTTTCAAAAAACAGTAAGACTAAAACAAAAAGAATAATAATATCAACAAAAAAAAAGAATAATTCTTATCTCCAGCTTCCCTCACTCCCAGTATCACTCTTTTCTGGCATTTCTGAAATATTATTGATATACACAAAAGTGCATATATCTAATATATAAATTTTGATGAGTTTTAACATATTTATAGATGTATGATACCACCACCAAAATTAAGACTCTAAACATAGTCTTCAGCTCCAAAAATATCCTTGTGTTGCTTTATGATTTTATTTTTGCAACAAAAACATTTCAAATGAAATCTGTCCTCTTAATATATTTTAAAACGTGCAATACTGTATTGTGAACTCTAGGCACCATGTTGTACAGAAAATCTCTAAAACTTATTAATCTTGCATATCTGAAAATTTATACCTAGTAAGCAACAACTTCCTATTTCCTTCTTCCATCAGTCCCCGACAATTATCTGCTTCTATGAGTTTGACTATCTAAAATGACTTATGTAAGTGGAATCATGCAATATTTGTCCTTCTGTAACTGGCTTATTTCACTTAGCACGGTATCATCTACATTCAGTCAAGTTGTCACAAGTGGTAATATCTTCTTTATTCTTAAAGCTGAATTATATTCCATTATATGCATATGCCACATTTGTAAAAAAACAGTCATCTATTGGTAGGTATTTGGCTATTTATATATCTTGAATATTGTGAATAATGCTGCAGTGTTCATAAATGTGCTGATATTTCTTTAAGATTCTGATTTCTGGCTCAGTGGCTCAGCCTGTAATCCCAGTACTTTGGGAGGCCAAGACCAGTGGATTGCCTGAACCTGTGGATTCGAGACCCCCTGGGTAACATGACAAGACTTTGTCTCTACAATAAATCAAAAATTACCTGGGCATGGTAGCGCACGCCTGTAGTTCCGGTTACTTGAAAGGCTGAGGCGGAAGGATCTCTTGAGCCCAGCAGGTCGAAGCTGAGGTGGCCAGTGGCGTGCTACTGCACTCCAGTCTGGGCAACAGAGTGAGACTCCAACACTCCCCTCCCCCCAAAAAAGATTCTGATTTCAAATCTTTTGGATATATACCCATAAATGAAATTGCTCACCAAAAAGCAAAACAAAAAACTTATATTAACGAAATTTAAGAAGGCACAAATAGATAGAAAGAAATCCAATATCCACGGACTGGAATAATTAATATTGCTAAAATGCCTATATTACCCCAAGCAATCCACAGATTTAATGCAATGCATATCAAAATTGCTGTAGCATTTTTCACAGAAATAGAAAAATAATCCTAAAATTTGAATGGAATCACAAAAAAGTGATCTTATGGAAGAACACAGCTTGAGGCATCAAACTTCCTTATTTCAAATTACCGCAAAATTATTATAATTAAAATATTATGATATTGGCAAAAAAAAAAAACAGGTGAGACAGGAGATAGTTAGGACCT
Organism: Carlito syrichta; assembly: GCF_000164805.1. NCBI lineage: Eukaryota > Metazoa > Chordata > Mammalia > Primates > Tarsiidae > Carlito > Carlito syrichta. Next base: position 725,320 of record NW_007247836.1, read on the forward strand.
GGCTATGTAGATAGAAAGAGAGGATTTCAAAGAAAGGTAATACCCACTTGAAACCCCTGTACCACCACTGCTATGCATCTAGCAGTTGAAAACATGGTTAATGTGGGTGGTTAAGAACTTCCTATTGTACCAAAATGCTCACTGAAAGGGACTATAACAACTCAGATACAGGTGCAATTTCTCAATTAAATGTCCTTTACTTGATCTAAGCTCATTATAATACCACTAACATAAATTACCCTAAGGGAGCCTCCCATTTCCATCATATACCTGACACCGTGACTGCGCTAGTATACCCCTATAAGGCCTAAGTCTGCCCCCCTTGACATGAGGGAGGAGTAACAGTAACTCCGCTCAAAAAAACACTCATTTCTAAGAAAACACACTCATTTCCAAGAAAAAAAATACCCCAAAACACAGTCCTTAGTACCCCTAAGAATAAAAATTGTAACACAACAATAGATACAGGAACAGCAGCTTCTATAGGCTGATCTGCAGACTCTCCCCTCTTCAGAGTGTACTATTCTTGGCTTAATAAAACTACTTGCTTGTCTTGCTATTTGATGTGTCTGTTTGTGAATTCTTTCCAAATCTGAACACAAGAACCCAGTTGTCAGCATCAATCCATAGTCCACACTAAGAGTTGCACTCCTTCTCCCAGCAATACAGACATATACACCAATGACACAGAATAGACAGCCTAGATAAAAACATACTAATATGCTGTCAATTAATCTTTGAGGAGGTCTCCAAAAACACACAATGGTTAAATAATAGTCTCTTCAACAACTGGTGTTGGAAAACCCACATGCAATAGAATCAAACTGAACTCTTATCTAACACCATACACAGAAATAAACTCAAAATCAGGCATAAATGTAAGACATGAAACCATAAAGCCCCTAGAAAAAAAATAAAAATATTCTTGACATTGGTCTTGGTAATTATTTTTTGGATAAGACACTAAAAGCCCAGGAAATAAAAGCAAAAATTAGCACATGTGGCTATATCAAACTAAAAATATTCTGCATAGCTAAAAAGCAATCAACAGAATATCCAAAATCAAAAAGAATCTTCCACAATTCAATAGCAAAATAAACAAAACATAATAGAAATAACTTGATTAAATAATGAACAAAAAAATGGAATAAGCATTTCTTCAAAAACTACATACAATTGGCCACCAGTTTTAGAAAAAGGTATTCAACATCACTTTCATCAGAAAAGTGCGTATCAAAACCACCATGAGAGATCACCTCTTGCTTTTTGCAATGAATATTATTAAAAGGTTAAGTATTGAAAAGGATGTCACAAAACTTGAGCCCTTATATTATGAAAATGAAGAATGGTGTAACCATTATGGAAAACAGTGTGAAGGTGCCTCAGTAAATTAAAAACAATACTACCAGCATCCCTGTTAAGAAAAAGACTTCCTGGTGTTTTCTAATGCATCATCATATTTTAATGTCCATACATGAATGTATATTTGTTATTTTTCACTCACATTGCTTATCAATCTGTTATTCTTTCTCCAAATTATTTCTCCCAAATGTATTTTTCTTTCCTTAAACTTAGATCAATTTTCTGTAATCTCAGGCCCTATTAAGTGCTTGGTATTTAATCAATATTTTGCGAAAGTTGAACTGGATGAAAGCAATGTACTTTATATCACCTTGTGTTATATCACTGATGATCTTGGATGAATTATATCATTCCACTCAGTCTCAGTTTTCATATATTCAAAATGTGAGTAGCAATACATCTTCTTCACAATTTTTCTGTTTAGATGAAATGAAATAATGATTGGGGCCCCTATTCTGAATTCTAATTTTTGCTTCTGAGGTCTTTCTAAAATGTACGAAGATAACATTGTGTGGCTAAATCTCACTGTTAATTTTTTCATTTGAGTTTCTATGCTTATTTTAAATTATTTTTCAAATTCTTATATTGTGTTTATAATATGCTAGATATGATTCTAAGCACTTTACAAATGTTAACAAACTCAGTTTGTCTAATTACCCTGTGAGTTCGGTTCTGTTATCCCTATTTTATAGACGAGAAATTGAGGCACAGATAAATCGCTCAGTTTCATACCATAGTACATGGAGCCGGGATTTAAATTTAAATTCATTCATGGCTTTAAAATACTATGCTGTCTCTTATAGGCTGGAATATATATATTTTTTCTCTGTCTTTATATATGATATGTATATATGTATACCTTAATTCTCAGGATATTCAGCAAATGATTTTCTATAATGTTAAAAATATAAGAGAAAAATAAAGCTGGTATACACAATTTTACTGCATGCCCAATATCTGTGCCTAAAAAATGTTGCTCAGTCCTACTATAGGCCATTGGAAGTCCAGAGAGCTTTACTTCTCAACCTGTAATGTATATGTCAGTAATCTGGCATCTTGTTAAAATGCAGACACTGCTTCAATAGGTTTGGAATGGCCTAAGTGTCTGCAGTTTTTTTTTTTTTTTTTTTTGAGTTGGAGTCTCACTCTGTCCCCCAGACTGGAGTGCAGTGACCGTTCCCAGCCACCGCAGTCTCGACCTGCTGGTCTCTGGCGATCCTTCCGCCTCAGCCTTCTGAGTAGCCGGAATTACAGGCATGCGCTACCATGCCCGGCTGATTTTTTGATTTATTGTAGAGATGAGGTCTCGCTGCCCAGGCGGGTCTCGAACCCGCGGGCTCAGGCAATCCACTCACCTCAGTCTCCCAAAGGTACGGGATTATAGGCTGAGCCACCGAGCCCGGCTTGTGTCTGCATTTTTAATAAGTTCTCAGGTGCTGCTGGTGCCATTGGTACATAGACTAGACTTTGAGCAGCAAACTTTCAAATCCCTGGAGGCTATACTAAGAAATATCCTTCTATACTAAGGAGTCTATTGATGGTGATGGAGTTTAAGGAAGATTTTTTGTCATGAGTATGCAGGGTGGCTTATTCTGAACACCTTGGGATATTTTTTTCTCTCTTAAGACTCTTATTTCATATCATCTTGCAGTATAATTCTCCAATCTTTCCAAGCTGTATTTAACATAATATGGAAAAAAATCAAAGTATTGTCTATGTTCACATTAATTGTCACAATTAGTATGCAGATATCCTGTAGTCAAAATATGAATTATATACCTTAGTATTTCACAGAACAAAGCAAATTCTAATATCTATATGAAAGCAATTATCATCAGAAAAAAATGGAGGACCCAGGTATTGAATGATTCAAATTTGACTAAGAAAGTAGCCATGGAAACAGAGGAAATAAGGTATGCAAAAGACCTTGAGAAAGAAGTGAGAGTTCCTTGTAGAAATGTGTGTGGTGGGCAGTGAAGGATCTGGCCAAGATCACTTGAGGCAGTTCCAGGACCCAGGTAACACTCCAAAAATATATGACTTTCTGACAGCAGACAGCTGCCTGGGCAAGGATATGCTCAAGTGTGAAGTTGATGGTGGAAGAGGGACATCTGGAAGAAGGGTTCCTGGGGTGAGCTGCCTCCCTTGTGGCACCCCAGCATTTGCTGCAGAATATGCAACACTTATAGATCTTTCACTACTTTCATAAGTACATGACTCATAATTATAGAACCAGGAGCATTTGTAGTTATCATTTTACAACCTTGATTACCTCATTGGTTATAAAGTTTAAGTGATGATTCTTTCATAATTTATGTACACCAGACATTGGAGGGGAAATGGGAAGTGAGGGAGAAAGAAACAAGACACAGTCCTCAACATCAACGTGCTCATTGTCTAGTGGGAATGACAGATAAAAAGTCATGATTCAGCAGAATTAATGTTATAATAGAGGTGCTTCCCGAAACAAAAAAGAGCATGGACTGGAAGAGTCATTCTGCCTAAATAAATTGATAGAAAGGACAGTTTGTAGATTATGTGATCTAGGGAGCAACAAGCACTTTGTTTCTCCAAATCTCCCCCCAATAACCTGATAAAAAAAAATCACCTGCTTTAGAACTGGACAAGGTGAGGTCAGAGGCATGGGCAGCCTCTGTTAAAATCCAGCCTATGTGGGTACAATGCCAGGAATCCTTTAACTAATCTTGTTTAGCAGAGCATATTTATGACTTTATAAGGATCAGAGGTTTTGTTAAATTTGACAATGGCTGTTTCATTAATTAAAAACATTCCACCCACACTCATGCAGTCATTCTTTTATCAACTGAAAAAACACTTAATCAATCATTTCTATGGCGTGTCACCTGTCATCAAGGTTCTTTCCATGTTGAAAACTCATCTCAAGTTAGTCTTTCCCTGTATACCTATGTTTAGTTATTTATTGGAAGATGAAATATCTATAACAAATAATTTCATTAACTGCTAACACTCAAACTTTTCCTATTAAATGCTAAGAGTCAAATGCCTTTGTTCAAATCATCATAATAAAAAAAAATCACTGGTCTGTAGCCAAACTTAGAGGATGTAGAAAAAACAAAACTGAGACCCATAGAAGGAGAGTGACTTGGTAAAGGTCACACTGCTAATTGGCAGCTGTGACATTTAGAATTTAAGCTTTGCTTCAGTGACTTTCTTTTTGAGAAAATGGATTTTTGCAGAAATCAAGCCGATAACCTGACATAGTAGAAATTTCACAAATAGGGGTAAAACTTCAGAATGGAGAGTGGAACAGGCCATGAGAAAAGCAACAGAGAATGGAATGGGTGGGGTGTACGACAAACCCGTTAGAGGTTATTTGCAAGGAATCTTCAGTCTACTCATGAGACAGCAGAGCACAGTGCTTGGAAGGACAGACGCTGACGTTGAATCCCAGTCCAGTCTCCCACTAGCTATGTGACTTCACCTTCATACTTAAACTCTGTGTCTCAGACACCCCATCTTAAAAATGCAGAAAAGTAATAGACTTTCTCATAAATTGCTCTGTAGATTAAATATGTTCCCACATTTTAGAGAGAGTGCACAGAATACTATAATTTCCAAGTTGTGTTAACTCTTATTAATTGTGGCAATGGCCTCCAGGAAGATGGTGTCTGTCCCAAACTTTCTACTTCAGTGGAGAATTAGAATTGTTGAGGAGGGAAGCTTGAATGATGGCCACCTTGGAGACTTACTGCTCAACATTTAATTTTGGAGTTGCAAGGTGAGGGATGAAGTTGTAGAGAATATGTTTTTTTTCCTGGGTCACTAGAAAATCAGCTTCATTGACGTGAATGGCTTCAGAAACACAATCTGGAGATTCAAGAGAAACACTTATAAAGCATTTATAGAACAAACGGAAGAAAGGTTAATACACAGTGTCCTCATTTTCTATGGTACAATTGTCAAATGTTACAATATCAGACATGCCAATGATTATACACATATTAGAGATTATTTAGTCCAGCAGACCCGTTGTATTTATATAGAACCTGATATTCAAGATCGCAATTTTATAAGGATCACATATTAATTCATAGAAGAGTTGAAAGAGAACCCAGTCTAACGAACCCAGACAAGTAGAGCTGACCTTATGAAAAATAACATGGGCAACATTCCTTTATTTTACACATGAATGTCCTATTTCCTTGGTATTCACACTATAACACACAATCTCAATTTCAGTTTTAACGAATGGACCAAACCTGAAAGTGTCAGAGGAGGAAAAACTTTACTACTATCCTTTTAGGGTCTCTAAATGACCCTGAGAATTAAATTGACCTACAGTAGATTACAAAAGAAAAAAAAGCACAGGTCTTTTACATGTCTTGGGAAGCCTCACAATAAAACGAAGACTCAAAAAGTGGTAAAACATATATCAGGTTTAACAAAGTAAGACAATTGTAGAAAAGTAACTAAATTATGTTGCAACATTAAAGAAAGATAAGAATTTATTTTAACAAGTTCTGTTTGTACAGAGTTAGCAATGACTTCCCATTAAAGAATTTATTTTCTCTGGTATAGGGAAGGCATATTTCATACAGAAGAATTTTTCTGCTGTTTTTTTAGGAAGAAAGGGAAGGTCAGAATGCTCTTTTTATATCTGTTGTTTTTCAAGTTCTTTCAGCTCAAATTATCCTTATGCTAAAGTAGCATATTTTGAAGTTATACTTTCTGCAACCCTGCAGCAGTACCCGGGTACAGGGCAGCCAGGAGTTCCAAAACTTGAGACTCCCATCTCCAAAGAGCAAGTTCATCAAGCAAACAGGTTTTTTGGCACAGCCATTGACTTAGTCAACATGAGCCTACCAAATAGAGTCCATATTCCCAGAAGACATTGTAGAGGTCTAAGCAGAAACACAAGCTTAGAAAAACTCTGTATTGAACTGTGAATAAATAACAAGAGGATTAGCTCATCCTAAAACAATAACAAGAATTAAAAATAAGAACCCAGTTATTAGAACTAGGCCATAGGATCATAGTAGGACTAACTAATAGACTGACAATGCTGAGTCTCAAAGACAGTTTCAGGCCTTTCACATTTCTGTGGATTTTAAGGGTAGGTTGTGAACCTTGGGGCATGTATGAACTTTCAGTGGAGCTAAGAGTCTTCAGCAATGTAAGCATGTGTGGGCAAAAAGTCAGGAGAGTCACTAAAGGTGTTCAACTCCTCAGGTTGGATGTCCTATGAGCTTACAATCTTGAGTGGTTCACAAACTGAGTTGTATAACACGAGCTAGCTCCTAGCTCCAGTAAAACTGTTGGGGTTCCCCTTCTCATTCTCCATTTATCCATTTCATATATAGGGCCTGATATAAATTTTCTTTAGAAAAAATAGTGCTGCCAAGTATAATAATACATTAAAAAAATATTGAGTTTCATGCTCTACCCTACCTAGTCTTATTAAATATTTCCTGTACCAGGTCCCATTTTTTCAGTCTTGTTAAAAAAACTAATGAATTTTATAAAATTACTTAAACTCAGATATTTACACGATACTAGGCTATTCATTTATTTATTTATCCTTTATTCATCCTCTTGGCAAACACTGAGGAGATATAAAGCACATTAGAGTCACAATCCTGTCTGATGACAGACATCCAAACAAACAATAGAGCATTGTACAATAAAGTAGAAATATGGATTTCTAACGGAAAACTCAGAGGAGCAAGCTCTGCTGGGGGTGGAGTGGTATTGAAGCAAGTTAGGGGCCTCCTAGAGTACACACCATTGGGGAAAAAAAGGTTGTTTGTGTCACTCGCACAGTGAAAAGTAGTTTATAGCCTGAGAGCAACATGTGTAAGTACACATCAAATTCTTTTAAGAAGTCAATATAAGACCTCTGCTGATTACCACGTTAACACTGTACGAGGCTTCTTCTGACTCAGAGCTGTTAAGAATCTTTGTGGCAAACTGGCTGGGAGCCTTTCTTGGATGTGACTCTCACCACTAGCCCAGTTCCTTTGTGTTACGGCTAGTCCTGGACAGTATACACAGTTGGCTTTCTAGTACCCATGGGGTTTTTTCTGATTGTTTCTTAATCGTAAGAAGCATCGCCTAATGCAATTGTTAAAAGACATCTTGTTAGTAAACTACCAGCTCCCCGGGCTCTGTGGCTCAGCCTGTAATCCCGCGCCTTTGGGAGGCTGAGGTGCGTGGATTGCCCGAGCCCGCGGGTTCGAGACCCGCCTGGGCAGGCAAGACCTCATCTCTACAATAAAATCAAAAAAAATTAGCTAGGCGTGGTAGCATGCGCCTGTAATTGCGGCTACTCGGAAGGCTGAGGCAGCAGGATCACCGGAGCCCAGCAGGTCGAGGCTGCAGTGGCCGGGAGCGGACACTGCACTCCAGTCTGAGCGACAGAGTGAGACTCCAACTCAAAAAAAAAAAAAGTAAACTACCAGCTCAAGTAAATATGAATCTTTAGGGAAATGGACTGAAAATATGGCACCTTAACAAGAGAAGAAGGGAATTCTTATTATCCTATTTGGTATAATGTGTTGGTGTCGGTATGATCACATGCCCAACTCCATAGCTCATTGTTCAGAGGGCATTATGTTCAAAATATTCTAGCAGGCAAGTGAGTATCCCTTACTTATCGTGCTATTTTGTTTTTTCCAAAAATAACAGAAGCATTCATTAAAAGCTTGTCTCAGAAAGGGACAAACCCCATTTATAGACATAAAGACTGAAGAAGCTTTATTTAACTATTTAACTATTTATTTATTTATTTAATTTTTTTTTTTTTTTTAATTTGGAGTCTCACTCTGTCGCCCAGACTGGAGTGCAGTGGCCGCTCCCGGCCACCGCAGCCTCGACCTGCTGGGCTCCAGCGATCCTTCCGCCTCAGCCTTCCCAGTAGCCGGAATTACAGGCATGTACTACCATGCCCGGCTGATTTTTTGATTTATTGTAGAGATGAGGTCTTGCTGCCCAGGTGGGTCTCAAACCCGTGGGCTCAGACAATCCACTCACCTCAGCCTCCCAAAGGCGCGGGATAACAGGCGAAGCTTTATTTTAAGTAGAAACTTTTAGGAGAAAGAAGAGAATAGGCTATATTAAGATGAAAATGGATCTTAAGAAGTGAAAATGTGGAGCTGTTTTATACCTTGAGATGTCATAATGTCACATACAAGGGAAGCAATTCAGAATGTGTACCTGTGAAATTGGCCCAACCTCCCCATAGAATTAAGTTACAGTTTTTTGAATAAACATAGAAATTGATCCTCTTAAAGCTTGAAATTTGCATTTGTCTTATCTAAGTTCCTCAGGAAATGGACCCTGGCGTATAGTATCAAATACCCGAAATTCATCAGATCACTGCATTCAGTCAATGAGATGGTAGACCCCTCCCAAAATCCTGTTTGCTAATCCCTCTCCCTTACCCCTTTCTAATTCCTGTTTTCTATATTCTTGTCCCACTATATAAAACCCTGATTTCAGTGGGACGGGCTGACAGATCTAAGAATGAATCTACTGTTCTCCTTGACTGATGTCACCAAAATAAGAAAAACCTTTTTCCCTTGCAGTACTTGTCACAGTAATTGACTTTATGCCCAGCAAGCAACAAGACCCTGACCAGAACCGCAACCAGACTCCTGGTGTTTTGATAACAGCTGTTTTTTATGCTCTCTTTCCCTCGGGAACTTTCCCAATATTTGTTAAGAGAAATCCAGGTGTGGGCTACACTTTTCCAACTGCACAGTAATTCTGGTTACCTTATGAGCAAAGGGCTCTCAGCTGAAAAACGTTGTATGTCAGCCGGGACATCCATGGAACAAGATGAAAGAAGCACACACCTGTGATTTATGACTTAGAGGCTTTAGAGATAGGCTGTTTTGTGAGTGTAGTTTTTGTATTTCCTCATTATGTCCCTGTAGCCTGAATTATATTCATGATATTTGTAATGCCGTTTTGGTCTGTGACTGCTTAGGTAAAGTAAGTGTAGAGTTCTAATAGGACCCAGTTCATGGAGTCAGTCTTTCTTACCTGAGCTTTGTTGCATTATATGTGTCCCATTTATATAATAAATGTTTTTATATACTCAGGAAGGTGACTACTCTAGGTGAAAAAAAGTTAATCAAAACCAAAAGCATCACAACTGCCAGAAGACATACACTAAAATAGCTTATGGCTTCTTCCCTCCTTCCTTCCTTCCTTCCTTCCTTCCTTCCTTCCTTCCTTCCTTCCTTCCTTCCTTCCTTCCTTCCTTCCTCTCTCTCTCCCCCCACTCCCTCTTTTTTTTTTCTTTCAATAAATGTGTTTATGGATATTATCTCTGACAAGAGAAATGCAGTGACTATCCTTAGCCCAACTGGTGCTAAAAAGAGGCAACAAATATCCAGTGATAAATCTGTCACAACTGTTTTTAGTATGTTCTCAATTGCCTCAGGTTTTTCTTCAGTGACTAAAAAAATCAATGAAAAATGCAACCTTGACCATGCCATCACCAGAAATCATATTTTATTTTATCCTCAAAAACTTTGAGTCAGATAACAGAAAGAGAAACAAACAAAAACAACAGTAGCAAACTTTGAAAACTTGAAAGGCCTACTATGAAGCTACCAAATATAAATGAGTCACAACCGTGGATAGGGCATCAAAATAACATCAGTCTTCTAAAGCTATCAATACCCCAGAATGAGAACAATGCCTTCAACAATCTGGGAGAAAATTATTTTGAATCTTAAATTCTATCTTCAGATCAACAATCAAAAGTGAAAGAAAAGAGACATTAGCAAGCATACAATTACTAAAAAAAATAACAAAATACAAACTTTGAACTTTTTCTCTCAGGAATGTAGGGAGTTAAGATGCAATTCTTCAAAATCGAGGAAATAATCTAACAAAGAACTTGTAGGATCTCCAAATAGAAAATTAAATGTAGAAATGAAGTGAGCTGCCTTTATTTTGCAGCCCCACAGCTCTTCTAGAGACAGAGAGAGCAATTCATTCACTATCATGCTGGAGTATTCTGATTCCATGAACAATGAACAATAACAAAATGGCAACAATTAGCAGTCATATGTGGTTGCTTATATGGACAAATGATTTAGACTGCTGTTAAAAGAGACTGGGCATACAGTTGTGATAAATATATGGCAATTGCATAAAGAAAGTGGCAATTGTTAATTACATGTGAACAAATTTTTAAAAGAAAATAAAGTAAACAGGAAACAGTAGTTCACACTCATGGTAAAATAGACTATTGATTTAAACAGACATGTCAAGCTCATTCAAAAATGGAAAGAAGGGAATGTAGTGTGTATATCTGTGTTTGTGTGTGTGTATTCATTGCGTGTATGTGTATTTATGTGTGTTTGTGTGTGTTATTTGTGGGCCGAACTGAATTTGAGAACTTTGAGAGGAGACGATTATGCTCCGTTCCAAACCTTATTATAACATTTAATGTTACAAATTACACATTTCATCTTCTACTTTGATTGAAACATAAATTAAACTATCGAACATCTTTTCAAAAGCTGTTGATTCAGACTGGTGTTGTAGAGTTGAGGTTTTGAGGAAGTTATACGCTATCTTTCATGATGTATTATGTCACTAAAGAAACTTGAGAACACTTGTCGAAATAAGAAATGGGAGAAAAAAGAAAAGAGAATGGTTATTGCTACTTCTCTCTTCATAATCAGACTGTCTGTTATTCTAGCATGCATGTAGCAAATTGCTCATGGGAAATTGTGAAGCATGTGTGTAACCCTACTGGATCTCTTTCTTCTTTCTCTCCCTCTCTCTCTGTCTCTGGTGAAAGAAGTTCGGTACCAGTAACAACTCCTCACCCGTTTAAGGCCAAGAGATTTATTAAAGCGGTGGTTACAAGGGAAAAAGGGAAAGGGTCTATGGAGACATAGAGAGAGAGGAAGTGGGAGAGAGGCGGGGAAATAGCTGCAGAGAAGGAGAGAGCGACAGAGAGAACGAGTTGCAGGGAGTGGGCTGTATTTATTAGCTTGACAGGGGCCCGAAGGGGCCGTGCTATGTTCCTATTGGAGGAGCTGCATGGGAGCAGGGTGGGGCCGATGCCTTGTTACGGTCCTATTGGATGCATAACAAAGCTGGCTAAGGATTGGAGATTTGCAGGTTTGAACATGGGGGGGGGAGGGGCGGGGAATTGTGCACACAGAAGCCGGGACCTAGGGTTTTTGTTGTCTGGTGTGTCCTCACCATGCTCTGTGCCATTCTGGGAGCCTACCATTTCACAAATCACTTTTGTAAAACTGCTCTTCTGTCCTCTTAAAGCTCTAAGTTGGTGCTGTGTAATCGTTTGCTTCTTTATTTTCTATATAATTTCCTTTGACTTTATTATAAGTAGGTTAGTAACTTTAAAAAAGAAAAGAAAAGAAATTCCAAAAGATTTGGCAGGATTTTTTTGCTCGGAATTTCTAGCTGAATAAATGGGATGTGCTTTGTGCTTTGTAGCACACAGTTTTCCTCTGGGAAATAAATGGTGCTGGCAGAATTAGGATTAGCCTGTGTTTGAGGTTATTTTTGCCTTCCAGTTGGGCCTTTCAAATTGGATTTTTTTGTCTCTGAGAAATAATAATGTTAAAAATCTGGCCAGGTGTCTGTCTTGAATGTTAAAACCCAGAAAGCTCAAGCTCTGACTTACCAATTGATAACTAGAGACTGATTTCAGGGTTTTATTTTAGGCATCTAGTTTCACACATTTGTTGGATGTGTCACTACAGTAACAATTTATCTGATTCTTTAGGGAAATGTGTAACCCTAACTGGTGTTAACTCAATTTGAGCCTCACAAATTTGTGAGGATTCAATATATTGAGGAATTAATCCCTAATGCACAATCTAGTGTGAGCAAATATGATGAACAACCCCATCTGAAATGAGATTCCAGAAGAAATATTTAGCCTACTTAGGAGAACAAAAATATCTAACGACTCTAACATATTAGCTATCTCTACACAGATAGATTCTGCTACTGATCTGGCTAATAGCTACATTAATAGAATTGTTTCCCAAAAAGAAGTTTCTAAGCAATAGTTTCTGATTACCATGTGATTTTTAAAGTTTTTTTTAATCTACAAAGGCATTATACCCTTTAACAGAAAATCATCTCCTCTTCTTTAATCTATCAATTTATTCAAATTTATCCAAAACAAATTAATTCAATGTTGAGGCTTCAAAGATGAATGAGACTCGCTCTATTCTCAAAGTTTGTATAGTTCATTAGAAAATAGATATGTAAGTGATTGGGCAAAGGTACTATTTTCTAAGTGCAATTGTTTTAATTAATTAAGGTATGCATGCTCAAAGGAAAATAAATGTTAAAATTTCCCCTAAAGGGACAAATGATATACTTTGTTCCAGATGGGGAGAACAGTGTGATCAGAACTCAAGAAAACACATTTCTTAAGAGAAAAGTAAGAAATTTGTAGCAGTGCATGCTGAGAAAAAGGCTGGAGATATAGTTGTATGTATGCCATATAAGTTCTTATTATAAATTCTAGGTCTTGTACGATGACCATATGTATACCTAATCCTGAATTTTACTCTGCATTTTTAAAATAAAAGAAAAAAGAAAATGTAGCAAAAATAGGATATAAAATAAAATATTCTCAAGTAGATGAATATTGTGAATAAAATTTCAATCAGAGAACCGCTCAGACTGACTGCAAGCCTGGAGACAAGGGATTGAGTTAAGAAACCAAGTAAATCCGACAAAAGTAAATCAGACAAAAGAAAATGTGGACCAGATCTAAGGTGGCAAAATTTGATAAGCAAACATGTTGAGACCGGCTACTGCAATAAGAGTTTCCCTCTTTGAGAAAACACCAAACTTTTCCACAGTAGCTGCAACATTTTATATTCCTGCAATTTATGTAAAAGAGTTCCAATTTTTTTCACATCCTCACTAATACTTACGATTTTTTATTAGGTGTGAGGTAGGTGTGACATTGTGTGAAGTGGTATTAAATATGTATGACATATATTTATGTTTATTACTCAGTATGTCTTAGACTAGTTTACATTCAGCAGATTATATATGTCTTATATATACTAACTATGCAAATGTGTAACCCTAAGTTTAAAACTATAAGTTCGAGACCCGCATGGGCAACTTGGCGAGACCTCATCTCTACAATAAATAAAAAAAATTAGCTGGGCGTGGTAGCGCGCGCCTGTAGTTCCAGCTACTTGGAAGGTTGAGGCGGAAGGATCGCCAGAGCCCAGCAGGTCTTGGCTGCGGTGGCCGGGAGCGGCCACTGCCCTCCAGTCTGGGCGACAGAGTGAGACTCCAACTCAAAATATATATATATACACACACATATAATTATATACACACTTTTATATTCTAAATCAAATCATAACTAATTCTTATAACACAGACACTCTTCACTTACGTGTACAAAGGAGGACTCTCCCCCAATCCAAACAAATGGAATTATTTGTTGGAGGACTGGCCTTTTATAGTACAGACTGCCCCTGCTAGTTAAATGTTGTAAAAACTCATTGGCGTCAGTGTACCAGCTAGTGTTGTTGTGAGAGGCTGCATTTGACATCAGCAAATTTTTTTTGGAGATTCTTTCAGCACATTTGCCCACTTCATGATGGGTGATTTACAGGCATACCTGTCCACACTGTACCAAGTGTTCAGCAGTTTTTGACCAAAAATAGCATGACTCCTGTACCCTACCATCCCTATTCACCCGATCATGCCCTAAGTGACTTTTTAAAAAAAACTTCCCCCGGGTAGAAAAATGTCTCAGCTTGGCAATTCCGAAAAGATCTAAAAATTGACCTTCCATAAGACCCCTCAGTCCCCCTACTGGGAATATACCAGGAGGAACCCAAATAACTCTGTGAAAAAGATACCTGCACACACATGTTTATTGCAGCATTATCTACAAGAGCAAAAACATGGAAGCAACCATGCTGCCTACTGAAAGAGGACTGAATAAAAAAAATGTGGAATATATGCAGGATGGAATATTACGCAGTCATAAAGAGGAAAAAAATTTTGAACTTCGCAGCAATTTGGATGACTTAGAGTCTATAATATGAGTGATTTATCACAGAAACAAAGAACTGAGTACCACATGTTCTCACTCATAAGCAGACCTTGAGCAATTGTCATAATACTATAAGAAATGGATTGGCAGTAGTGAGAAACTGCCAGGGGAGGGGGTTAGAATTGGCAATAGTGGGAAACTGTCGGGAGGGGAGGGCACACCTCATCAACAAGGGTACCTGCATAATGCACATTTGTATAACTAACCTTGAATTTTACCTAATCTTTAAAATAAAATTTAAAAAAAAAATTTCTCAAAGAGAAACATTTTGCTGATGTAGAAGTGAAACAAAAAAAATGGCAAAAGCACAAAAAGGCATCAAAATTGATGAGTTCAAAAATGATTTTCAGCAGTGGAGAAAAATGTGTCAATAGGTGTATCACATCAAATGGAGAGTATTTTGAAGGTGACTGAAGTTTAAACATGTAAGAATAAAGATATATTTTTTAATCAATAAATTCTGAGTTTTGGGGTTTCCCTTGTATACTTTTTTTTTTTTTTTGAGTTGGAGTCTCACTCCGTCACCCAGACTGGAGTGCAGTGGCCACTCCCAGCCACCGCAGCCTCGACCTGCTGGGTTCTGGCGATCCTTCCACCTCAGCCTTCCAAGTAGCTGGAACGACAGGCACGTGCTACCATGCCCGGCTCATTTTTTTATTTATTGTAGAAATGAAGTCTCACCAACTTGCCCAGGCGGGTCTCGAACCCGCGGGCTCAGGCAATCCACTCACCTCAGCCTCCCAAAGGCACAGGATCCCTTGTATACTTAATAGAAATTTGCAATGTGTATAATAGCCAATATAAACATATTATGGGTATACAGTGATAAATAGGGGATATTCAAGGAAGGGAATGCTATATAACAATGAGAATGATTTATCTATTTCTGCATAAAAAAATAATTAAAGTCACCAAGATAATACTGAGAGAACCGGCACACAAAAGACTACACATTGTGTAATAACATTTACATTTTTAAAACAGACAAAAATGTATCACGTTGGTACTCAAGACAGACATTTTAGCCTTGAGTAGCTAATACCTGCAAGGTGATATGAGGAGGGATTTTTGAAAGTTTGTCATGTTTGTCAGGAAGGTTTTTCTGATGTAGGTGCTTATTACATGTTCACTTCATCAAAATTTGTCAGGCTGCACACATATAATTTTTGTACTTTCCTATGGGAATTTGTAATTAATGAAAAAGAGTAAGAAAGAAAAAAGCAAAATCATTTTCTATTTGATAGAAGTTTCATAGATTTTTTTTCTGAAATCAAGCTACATGAATTCAATTCTTGGCCCAGCCCACCAACAGTCATGGGGCTTGGAGTATTACTTGTCAAATATCAGTGCCTCAGATGCTGTAACTATAATGTTGGGCAATATATAATTTCATGAGAGGTGTTTTAATGATGAAAATATTAAAGTGTAAATATTTTTGTCTCATAGTAAACACTTAGCAAATGTTGCATCTCTTTCTCTCCATCTACCATATTTATGGCACTGCAAAGCTAAAGTTAATTTCAGCAGTTAAAGATGATAAAATTGTAATATCAGCTTACAACTATTTAGGACATTTATAACATCTATCAAATAGTAAATCCAAATAATCATTCTTTCTTTTAACTTTCTCACTTTAGAATAGCTAATAAAAGAAGTAAATATTTAATTTTAAATTGAGACAGTTGTATGATACCATGAATGACCATAAACTAAAACTTAGGGAAAATAAGACTATTGAACAGATTGTGGTCATTCATTGATTGTGTTTTTTCTCATTTTAGAGCATAAGAACATTTTTTTTAGTTTGTGAAATATGCAGGTTTTAAAATCACTCGACCAACCCTGAGGTTACGCTATAAAAAATTTGAGATTTCTGAGAAATTTGCATTTTCTACAATGGTTAGGTAACTGTAATAATGATTCTGTGGGGTGCATTTGGAGAACTATTGTTGCTCTATTTTACCATTTCTTGTTCTGCTCTCCTCAGTACTGCAGACACCAGCAGGAGATTATAGAATGAGAGGAAGAAAACATTTGAAAGTCCTCTTCTCTTACCTCTGCCTAGGACTCTAATAAATCTAGGTGTTTGTTGGGGACTAGGTCTCCATGGCTCGGCTAATGCCTAAGAGTTTCACCTCAGTTCCATATTCCACCATTTGACCCTCAGTCCCTGGGCTGCAGGAGTATCATATCCTCACTTTGTCCCTACATTCTGCGAAGTCAAAGAACTTTCCTGCCTTTGCTAATATTTGGACTGCCATATCCTCCATTTTTATTTTTTTGGGTGTGGCTTCGTAGCTATTCCTTGATGCTTTTAACCAGCTCCCATCTATTTTAAATATAGAGATTGAGTTTATCCTTTCCAGTTTTGACCATGACTGATGATCACCTCCATCGTCTGTTGTCCTAATGACATTAAATTCTTGATGCCAAATGTCACGGGAATCAAGTAATTCCAAATTCAGACAACACCTAAGGCCTGCCAACTGGATCACTGGAGTTGAATTGATCACGTGGAGTCAGTAATAGTGAAAGGGTTAAACAGAAACACTTCTATGGCAGGTCTTATTGAATCAGCAAGTAGGAATTTTGTTTGTTCAATTTCTTACATATTTAATGAAGCAGAGATTGTATTGCAAAGATGGACGAAAGGCCAAAAATATGGTGAAGGCATTGGTTGATTTGTGTTGCTCATCTAGTTGCCACACAGTCCAAGTCTAATAAAATAAAATGTAAAGGACAAAGGAACTGAGTTCATTAAATCTTTTAGGAGTCCACTCTAACACGTTTCCTTGAGAATCCAAGAGGGTGAAATGAAACCAATGCTTTTTTAAAAATCACATTGACTTTTAAAAATGTGTTTTTCAATTGACAAATAAAAAGTGTATATGTAAGGTATTTAACTTGATGTTTTGATATATGTGGAATGGCTAATCAAGCTATTTAACTTATGCATTTCCTCATATATTTATCTTTTTTTTGGTAAGAACACTTAAAATCCACTCAGTGATTTTCAAGCATACAATACGTTGTTAGTTACTATATCCACCATGATGTACAATAGGTCTCTTGAACTTATTCCTCCAGCATCTTTTTTATTTTTATTTTATCCTGCAAAGAGACCAGACTAGGACTCTGAAGCTATGGGCGCTTGTCTCAATTTTGCCATCAATTCAGTGACTTAGGGTCTTACTGTGCCCATATATAAAATGAGGTAGGTCCAAGGAGACCTCAGTCTGTAATATACTATGATTGTAATGCATGCTTTTAGTTATTTGTTTTTCTCCTTGAACAGCAAGAAATACCTGATACTAGGTGAATCATTGTTTTTGAAATGTATGAGTTCCTATAATGCCAACAGAAACAAATTAATCAGCCAATTATCCAACTTCAGATACATTTTCTACATTCAAAGACTGCATAGCAATACTTCTCCCCTACATTAACCTGGCCTCTAGAATCTGGCACACCTTTGATGCAAACTTAATTCATCGCAGAGATAATCTTATTACATTTGATCCCAAATGCTTTAATCTAAAATGAAAAAGATTGAGTTTTATACAAGTTCATCTTTATAACACATTCCTAGGGAATAAACTCAAAGAAGATATTAGAGGAATTTCAAATTTTCCTGAAAAAACATTTATTAATAGTGATGGAAAAATATATCTAATTTCAGTGAGTTTCTTGTTCATCATTTTTTGCATATCAATTCATTTTTTAAATAAATTCTCAAAGTTACAAGTAAGGAAATATCTAAAGAGCAAATGAAATATTTTTCTGTTTAGGGAAATATCCAATACATTGTCACCTATTTCTATGATGTCTCTAGTCTGTTATTCTACCTAGTTTAGGTTTCTGGAATTCTCAGAGTTTCTGTTCTATCCAACATCTTTGCCTGTTTTACTTGCTGGACCTGCTGTTTTTCTTTGTTTTTTCCTGAACTTCTCTTTTAGGGTTAATTATGTCTTTTGTTTTTGTACCTAGTTTTGTCATTATTATTTAACAATTGCCATGCTCCTCTTATGCTACTTACATCTGTATTCCTCGTTTTCATCTTACTAACATAATAAAGGGGGCCCATGCTTCCCTGCCATAGTGTTCCATGTACTGTATCACATTCCCTCTTCAGGGCTGCATCCTGAAACAGAATTTAATCTCTGTCCAGTAATTCATGTTCCTTTTCTGATCTAATTATAATATTTATTTTTCTTAACTATATTACATCTCAAAAAGTTTCTTAAAGTTAAAAAAATACCAAAAACATTGTATAAACTAAATATCTCTTAACTCTATGTAACTAGTCACTATATTTTGTTAATTGTAATTTATATGTATCTTTAAGTCTGATTTTTATCTCTATGTTGCCACAACATCTATGTTGTGAAGAAACAAGAATGTATGCCTTTTCACGCCACAGTTTTATTTTGACAATGTCCAAACTCTCTATAAAATGTGTAAGACCACTGCACCTATATCACATATAAGTATCACATGCCTATATGTCATAATGAACTGTTCTGAAACCTCAAATGACCAAAGAACTATTTCTCATATTATATTTGCTTTACATGTCTTGTGTATGTGTGATCTATCTACCTCATATATCTAGGGGTCCTCATCATCTTTTGTTTGAACTTTTTAACTGCAACCCATGACAATGGGTTTATGACCACTTCAGTCCATCTGCTATATTGTTCCCACTCTTTCTTATAACACAGGAATATTACATCAGTCTTCTACTTTAAAAGTAAACAAAGAAATAATACATCTTTTTGACTTTTCAATTCCCACAGTCATGAGGTAAAACCTTCGTGCTTGATTCCTGTCTATATCTCTATTATTATTTATCACTACTAGCATAAATTACATTGGATATATCAGAACAGATTTAGCCTTATAATTTTGCACTAGCAATGACATTTACCCTAAATGTTAATTCTCATTCATATGGCAAATTTATACTTATTGTTTCAGAATTTCAAAAAGAATATCTTTAATGAATTATTCCTTAGCAACTGAAGGGTGAGTAGCACAATTATCTCATCCAACTGATACCATGTTAATAACACATCATATTAACTTAATGATACATTTTCATGAGCATTCGTTTGTATAGACATCATATCTTCTTCAACCCATCTATCCATCCTCACATTTCTCCAATAGTGTGGAAATTATAAACAGAGGTAAAGAAATATCTACTGTATGATCAAAAGGAATTTTCTTCAATCACAGAAGACACATATAAACAAACTTGAAAGAAGTATATATGTGCAATGCAAAATTATATACATGGTACCAAGATAGCTCAAAGGAAAGAATGATTACCTCTGTTTGGGGTATGGCCAGAGGATGATTCATTCAGAGGTGATGTCCAATATGAAATTCAAAGGATTACTTGGCATGGGTCAGGTGTGCTGAGCAGGGGATAGAGAGAACATTCCACGGAGAGAGTGATGCTTACTAAAGCAATATCTGTCTGTTAAATTAATTTTAAGGTTACATTCAATCATCACTTATTTCTGATAAGTATTATATATAAAGAAATGGGATATTAAGGATTCAAACATGCTTTTGCACTCAAGAGTTCACAGTCCAACTTTATCATTCAATATCCAAATGACGGATATAATTCAGTCATGCCCAAGTGGTAGGGATCAGCTTTCTGTCACTCACACTTGGCATGTGCACCACATTTGTCCTTTTTGCATGGCTACCTGAGGCTGAGTACTTTTTTTAAAAAGAGATTTATTTTGGCTTATGGTTCTGCATGGTGTTAGCATCTGCTGGGCTTCTGGTGAGGTGTTGGGAACCTTACAATCATGGTGAAAGACAGAGAAGGAGCAATCATGTCACATGGTGAGAGCAGAAGCCAGAGAGGAAGGAGGTGATAGGCTCTTTTAAACAACCAGTTCTTTCCCCATGATTCAATCATCTTCCACTAAGCCCCACCTCCAACATTAGGGACCACAATTCAGCTTAAAATTTGGAGGGGCAACAATTCCTCCAAACCATTGTTTAACAATAAGGCAGCAAACTCACTGCAAACCATTCAGCATGGGATTGTCTCTTATATTAGCTAACAAAAACTGATCAGAGAAGGCGCTGAAAAACTCAAAATGCACTCAACTATCAAGATGAGAAAGCAATGTTCTACTAGTTGGAAGTCTCAAAAGGCTTATTTTCCCCCAGAAGCATGATGATGGATGGGCTTTCTGATTTTTATCCCACCACCTGTTCATTCTATTCACCAAACTGCTTAATCATGTGCTCCTGCCAAAAGAGTGACAGGCCATATTTCCTAATATGTTTTAATAGTTAAAATTACAAACTAGTAGATGTGATTTATTTGATATAGCAACTACAATTTGGGACGTTCCAAAATGTTCTCCTGGGTTATTTAAGGCAAAAAATTGTCCTCTGCAAAGAGGAAATGTTTTGTATAAATGCAGTCAAATCTTGATTGGATGCACTATGATTTAGAAAGGAGAAACAGTGGTAATAAAATAACAGTTTTCTTGTGGGCATATGCGTGTATTTACTGTGTCTTACAACACATTTCTTATTATTCTTATTCTTCTTATTATTACTATTGGATGTTTAAGCTGATTTACAGTCTTTGGGCTCCTACCTACTGACTCAAAACCACCATTTAAAATGCTTAAGGGAGATCAGTGTGGGCTGGCAGGAATTAGAACACGTCTTAGGTTTTATACATTTCACTGTCTAGTAGAACGTCAGTTAGATGTGGAGTTTCTCTCAGAGGACATGAGAGTGATTTTATATGAACAAGTGTGGTCTAGAACACTTGAGATTACAGGTGAGAGTTTAATGATGATGAGCAACTACTTGCTCTCTCTAGGAAAAGCATTCTGCTAGTATTTAAAGAGAGAAAGGTAAACAAACAAATGAGCATAAAGGCACTCAACCATCGTAGCAAGCTCGTATGAGTTAGTCCCTCTGTAATTGTACAAACATTGTTAAAATAAATTTTTATCTAGCCATAATAAATTAAATATTCTCATTACCTTTTCAATTTATTTGTAATTTAATGGGAAACCCACATTGGTCTTGAGCATGTAAAAACAACAAAGGAAAGCAAAAACAAACAAAAATTCTCATTCTTTTGAATCATCTTTCTTGCTATATTACAATACTCTGAAAGTTCAATCTATCTTCCCGGTGGCCTTCCTATAAATTAATGATTGTTTGTCTATCTACTTAACCTCATTAAAATCCTGAAAGCTCTATTGTGTCAAAATTGTGGTCATGACACACAGACTGAGCTAGGGTTAGAGGCAGATTTGAGTGTTCCTTTGTGAGGGGCATTTCAGAATAAATGCCACAGACTCACAAAATCATTATAAGTTTTAAGTATACCAAAACCCTCCACATTATACCCCCACACATACACACACACACACACACACACACACACACACACACACACTCACACGCACACACATAAATTAGAGTGGCTATTCTTACTTTAGAGTTAATTTTGTCAGACGAGAAAATGCCAACAGATTAGAGTATAACCTATAATTCTGTGTTATGAGTTTCTTAAACTCAAGAATAACATCCAACTGATAAATAACATATCATAGTTGATTATTTTAAAAAGGCTAGTGACTCCCACAAAGCTAATTTAAGGACCGTCTTCTCATCTTTCCAAAGGTGTAGATAAATTCTGTCGTGTTTTTCCCTCTCAGGTGATGAAGGGAAAGCTGCCATTTCGGTTACTTCTTTTCAAGGGATGTAATTTGTCCTGCTACGTAAAACAGGGCAGTCAACTAATTCTCAGCGGTTTCACAGCATGAATAAAACAATGAGTTTCTGGGTGAAACCAGGTGGTTATAAGAACTTTATAAAAATTTTGGCTGCCTTGCTACTCAAAAAAATTTATTTATTTTTGCCTTATTTATAATATGCATTTTTGGTAAATGTTGGCACAGAAGCTAGTTGTTTATTCATAGTTAACCTAGAAAATTTTACTTAAAATGTTATGTGACTTTTGAAAATATGAATCCAGTGCCTGCATTCTTTATCCCAGACAAATACTAAGTGTTCTCTCTCTTTCTCTCTCTCTCTCTCTCTCTCTCTCTCTCTCTCTCTCTCTCATGCTCATTCTCCTACATATAGGAACAAGTATTGAAGAGAGATTTGGGAAAGAATGGATTGGCAGTGATTTCTCTCCAGTATCTAAAAACATATTATACCTGATACCTAACAATGGGAATGGGATTGGCATTGTCCCTAAACTTCAATGAGTAGTGCCAAGAACACAGACACTGAGCTTCTTTCTGCTTAACAGTGCACCTGCAAAGCCTGTTCATAAACTGGCCAGTGCTGGAAAGAAGCTTGATAAATCATAAATCCCCAATTAATTAGTGTTATGACCCTGGATGTATTGTTTCATCTTTTTGGATCTCATTTTCTTATCAGTAAAATTTAGATATTGCTCTAGCTCCCTTCAATTCATCTTATTTATATAATTACATAAGCAGGATTTAGATGGACCTATGATTCATGTATTATGATTTTATTATCACATATTAACTCATAAATAAGGGGATGTGATAAATTATTAATATATTACTTGTGAACAAAGCAATGCTTTTAGGAGTCCCACCCTCCCTTACTTCTTAAAATAATGTTTCTACACCCCTACCATAGTGACATCGGGCTTGGTGCTGTGACTTTCTTTTTTATTTTATTTAAGATGTATGGTAGTATTCAGGATTAGGCATGCAAGTGGACATCGTACAGGTAAAGTCTGGACCTCCCTTTGATCCCCACTTTGCCTGATTTGAGATTGGGTACCCTTATTGATATTGTGCCCCCAGCCCTCATTATGGCAGTATCCTGTCACTGCCAATCACTTTCTTATAGTACTATGGTAAATGTTCAAGATCCTCCTATGAGTGAGAACATGTGATATTCTGTTATTTGTTTCTGTGATAAATCAATGAGTATTATTGACTCTAAATCCATCTAAGATGCTGAGAAATTCATATGTTTGTCCTTGTTTATGACTGTGTAATTTCCATTGTGTATCTATGTCCCACATTTTTTCAATCTAATCCAGTTTTGATGGGCAGCATGGTTGGTTCTATGTTTTTGCTCTTGTGAATACTGATGCAAAAAACATGCATGTGTGGGTATCTTTTTTTTTTTTTTTTACAATGCTTTGAGTTTCTCCAGGAATATTCCTAGTAGGGGGATTGATGGAACACATGGAAAGTCAATTTCTAGTTCTTTTAGAAATTGCCACACTGTCTTCCATAGAGGTTGAACTAGTTTGGTTTCCCACTAGTAGTGTAGAAGCGTTCCTTTTTCTCCACAACCTCACCAGCATCTGTTGTTTTTTGTTTTATTAATTATGGGATTAGGTGATATCTCAGTGTGATTTTGATTTGCATTTTTCTGATGATTAGTGATGCTGAGGATTTTTTCATATGTCTGTTGGCTGCCCATATCTCTTCTTTTGATGAGTATCTATTCATATCTTTTGCCCACCTTATATTGGGGCTGTTTGTCTATTTGTTTCCTTTTAACATGTTGGAGTTCCTTGTAGATCCTCTATGTTAGGCCTTTGTCAGACATATAGTTGGCAAATATTTTTGTCCCATTCTATGGGCTGTCTCCTCACTCTCTTGATAGTTTATTTTGCTTTGCAGAAGCTTTTAAGTTTAATTAATCACACTTATCTTTCTTATCTCATATAGCATGGACACCTGGAGTTTTGATCAGGAATTGGTTGTCTACTCTGATTTCTGTAAGGGTATCGCCTATATTTTCTAAGAATCTTATAATTTTAGGTTCTACATTTAGGTCTTTGATCCATTTAGAGTTGATTTTTGTGTATGGTGATAGGGTAGGAGTCCTGTTTGATCAGCCAGCTTTCCCAGCACCCTTTACTGAATAGGATCTCCCCTCCCCAGTGTTTGTTGGTGGAGGATTTGTCGAAGATGAGTTGGTTGAGAAGTTGAGGTTTTGTTTCCAGAATCTTTATCCTGTTCCATTGTTCTATATGCCTGTTCTTGTACCAATATCAGACTGTGGTTGTTTTATTTTTCCTCATAAAGTTCTGTATTGTCATTTCAAGGTCTGAGAAGAATGATGTTGGCAATTTAATGGGTATTGTGTTGAATCTGCAGATTGCCTTTGGTTGGATGTACATCTTAACAATGTTAGCCGGGCTTGGTGGCTCAGCCTGTAATCCCGTGCCTTTGGGAGGCTGAGGTGAGTGGATTACCTGAGCCCACGAGTTCAAGACCCGCCTGGGCAGCGAGACCTCATCTCTACAATAAATCAAAAAACCAGCTGGGTGTGGTAGCACATGCCTGTAATTACGGCTACTCGGACGGCTGAGGCGGAAGGATCACCAGAGCCCAGCAGGTCGAGGCTGCAGTGGCCAAAAGCGGCCACTGCACTCCAGTCTGGGTGACAGAGTGAGACTACAACTCAAAAAAAAAAAAAAATGTTGACTCTACCTATCCTTTAGCACGGGATATTTTTCCATTTGTTTGTGTCTTCCTGGATTTCTTTGAGCAGTGTTTTATAGTTTTCATTGTAAAGGTCTTTCATTTCTCTGGTTAGAAAAATGTTGATGTATTTCATTTTGTGTGTGTGGTTTTTGTGACTGGAATTGTGGTTTTTATTTGATTCTCTGCCTTTTTATTTCTGTTTTATAAAAATACACTTATCTTTTGCACATTTGTTTTGTACCCTGTAACATTGCTAAAGTCCTTTATCTATGCAAGGAGGTTTTTGACAGATTCATTTGGATTTTCAAGGTGTAGGATTTTATCATCAACAAAAAGCAATAACTTAACTTCTTCTTTTCCTATTTGGATATCCCTGATTTCCAGTACAACGTTGTATAGGAGGGATGAGATTGGGAAACCTTGTCTTGTTCCAGTTTTCAGGGGAAATGCTTCCATTTTCTGTTCATTTAGCAATATGCTGGCTGTGGGTTTATCATAGATGGATGGAACTTACTATTTTCAGGTATGTTCCTTCTATGTCTAGATGTTTGAGGGTTTTTATCAAGAAGGGATGCTCTATTTTATCTAAGGTTTTTTCTGCATCTAATGACATAATCATTTGGCTCTTGTTTTTACATTTATTGATGTATTTAATTTCATTTATAGTCTTCTGGATGTTGAACCAGCCCTGTATTCTGGGGATAAGCCTACTCCATCCTGGTGAATGAATTTTGAGATGTGTTGTTGGATCCAAATTGCTAGAATATTGTTGAGGATTTTTGCATCTATGTTCATTTGGGATATTGGCCTGTAGTTCTCTTTTTCTGTTTAATCTTTTCCTGGTTTGGGTATCAGTGTGATGTTAGCTTCATACAACGATTTGCGAAAAATTCCATCTTTCTCAATTTTCTCAAATACTTTCAATAGGATTGTTATCATCTCTTCCTTGTATGTTTTTTAGAATTCTGTTGGAAAGCCATTTTGTCAAGGGCTCTTTTTTTAATAGGTAGTTTTCTTATAATGGAGTCATTGTCCAGGATTGTTATTGGCCTATTTAATGTCTCAATATCTTCTTATTTAAATCTTGGGAGGTTGTGTGATGTCAGAAAGACCTCCATTTCATTTAGGTTATCAGGTTTGTTTCCATACAAGTGTGCATAGTAGTCTCTGATCATCTTTTGTATTTCTTCAGGGTCAGTTATGACTTGGTATTTTGCACTTCTGATTGTGTTTATTTGAGATTTTTCTCTCTTTTTCATCGTCAATCTGGCTAGGGATCCATTCATCTTGTTTATTCTTTGAAAGAAGCAATTTTTGTTTTGTTGGTTTTTTCTATGATATTTTTGTCTTCTATATTTCATTCTTGGGTTTTTATTTGGTGATCTTAATTCTTCTGCTAAAGTTAGGGTTTTGGTGGTCTTGTCTTTCCACCTCCCCTAGGTGTATAGTATTACTGTGTGGTCGTCCCATTTCCTTGATGTGTGTGTGGTAGAGATATAAAGTCCCCTCTTTAATTTCTGTGTTGACCCAGTAATCATTCAGCATCATGCAATTTAGTATCCATTTCTTTGTGAGTTTTGGGGGACCTTTATTGCTATTGCTATTTATTTTTAATCCACTGTAGTCTAGAAGGCACATGGCAGTATTTCAATCTTATAAAATTTGTTTATGCTTGATGCATGGCCAAGGATATAATTGATTTTGGAATACAATTCATGTGGTGATGAGTAAAACGTAAACTCTGGTTGTTGGGTGAAGTGTTCTGTAGGTATCTATTATGTCCATTTGTTCAAGTGTCAAGTTGATGTTCCAGATCTCTTTGTTGATTTTTTTACCCCAGTGATCTATCTGGTGCTGCTAGTGAGCAATTTAAGTCACCAGCTATAACAGTGTTTGAGTTAATTTTGTTTTTAGTTTACTTAGTAGTTGCTTTATAAACGCTGGTGCTCCTGTGGTGGATACATATATGTTTAGGATTAATTTTTCTTGTTGATGGTGAACCTCTCATCATTATGTAGTACCATTTCATATGTTTTTTAAACTTTTGATAGTTCAAATGCTGTTTTGTCTAATATTAAGATCATGACCGCTGTCTTATTTTATGCTCCATTCACCTGGAAATTTGTTTTCCATTCTCTAACTTTGAATCTGTGTGTGTCCTTTGTGATGAGATGAGTTTTCTGGATGCAGCAAATTATTAGATCAGGGTTTTTTATCCAGTTTGACATTCTGTGTCTTTTCAGTACTGCATTTAGCCCATTCACTTTCAGGCTGATTATTGAAATGTGATTGTTTATCCCTATGATGAGGTTCTTATAAAGTTCTTTCTTTCTTTCTTTCTTTCTTTCTTTCTTTCTTTCTTTCTTTCTTTCTCTCTTTCTTTTGTCTTGGTGTTGTTGTTTTCTTTCAACTTTGGGGTTGATGTATGAGTGTGTTTTCAAGTTTGTAGTCACAGTGTATTCTCTGTTGATTCTGTGTTCTCCTGATCTCTTGCAAAGTTCATGATCATTCTTTTGTTCTTCCTTCCATGCTTAATACCTTTTTAAGTATCTCCTGAAGAGTTGATCTGGAAGCTGCATAATCTCTTAGGAATTGTGTGTTGGAGAAGGATTTGAATTCTCCATCGCTGATGAAGCTGAGTTTGGCTGAGTGGCTAATTATTGGTTGAAATTGTTTATCTTTGAGACTTTGACTATTGGACTGCAGTTTCTTCTAGCTTGTAGCATTTCTGCTGATAGAGCTGAGCTGCTGCTGATCTGATTCATTTTCCCTGGTAAGTAGTCTGATCTTTTTCTCTTGCTGCCTTTAGGATTCTCTGTCTGTGCAGAATTCTACTTTGTGCAGGAAAATCACTATGTAGGGGTTGGCCTTCTCATCTGAGGTCTTGCAAGGGTTTTCTGTGTCTCTTTTATTTAGATGATCACATCTCTGGGGGAATGGGGAAAGGTTTTTTTGGATAACTTCCTGGAATACTTTCTCCAAAGTGTTTTCTTTTTCCCTTTCTTCTTCTGAGATACTAATCAGGCGTAGGGTCAGCCTCTTGATATAATTGCACATATCTTGGAGGCTTTGTTTCTTCTGAGTTTTCTTTCTATGGTTTTTACAGATTGGATTAATTCCATGTTTTGGTCTTCAAGTTCTGAGATTCTTTCTTCTGCTTGATTAATTCTGCTTTACATTTTGTTATTGATTTCCTGGATGAATTTTTTTTATGGCCAAAATCTCTATTACAAGTTCCTTCAGTGTTGCATCTTGTTTTTCTTGAGTCTTATTCACTCCTTCTATCAATTCCCTAATCCTTGCTGCATTCTGGGGCCAGTCTTTGGTGATTTCCACTGTTTGGGCTCTGAGGTCTAATCTTTCAAATTTTTTCTTTGTTACACTGGGAATTACCTGTGTTCTTCCATTGATTTTTCTCCTCATTTCTGATTGATCTATTTCTTTTCTCTTTAGTTTCATTATTCAATTACAGTGAGAAAGGTTTCACTTCTGATGCTTTCTCAGCCCTTTATTCTTTCCTGATTAGGGCTTTGAATTTGTTCTATTTTGATACGGGGTTGTGGGAGAGAAGATTTGCTGTCTCTTATAGTTTTGAGAGTTGAATAAAGGAGAGTATGGGAAGCTAGATTTCATAAACTTCTTGCAAATCATAATGGTCATGGTATATGTTCCCTTAGACCCATTCCCAACCACCATTTTATATGACCAATTAATGGTTATGTGTGTACCCCCTGAGTCAAGATACAGTAGCAGCAATGAGGAGAAAAAAGAAAAGTTGAATGAAATCAGGTGGACAAAAATTTAAAAAATTAAAATTAAAACACTGAAAATCAAAAGCAGAAAGCAAAGCAAAATACAATTGAGTGTACACACACACACACACTAAAACCAAACAAACTGGAAAAAAGGCAAAAGAGGAAAAAAAAAAAACAGGAAAAGTGAACACACAGACACAAACACACACACCCAACATGAGAAAAGAAAAGAAAAGAAAAGAGAAAAAAAAGAATTCAAACCAATGCCCCCACACATTAAACTAAAAAAAAAAAAGAGAACAAACAAACAAACAAATAAACTGAAAGATGAACACTCAATCATTCATGTACACACCTAAACAGAAAACAGAAAATGAAAGAGAAACAAAGGGAAAAAAGGAAGAAAAAGGAAAAAACAAAGGTGGGGAGAATCCAGACTGAATCTTCACATACACATTTATGCACAAAGGAAAAAGGAAAGAAAAATTAAAAAAAAAAGAAAGAGAAGAAACAAACACAAAATAAAAAACACAACCTACCCTCTTATGACAGGTTCTGTAATGTTCCTCTCAGCTGTTCATAGGTAAGCCCCTTTGCTGTTTCCTGTGGAGCTGCAGCCTCATTTACAACTTCCCCAGTGTCCCACTCAAAGAAGGAGGAGGAGGTGGTGGGGGTGGATAGGTCTTCAGTCCTACCATCTCACTCTCATATTTTCAGGGAGATTCCCTCTGGTGGGGAGATGCTAGATTGTCTCTTCCCCAGGGACTGGTCAGGGGGGTGGGGGGGTGCCCCAGTCAGGCTTATCCTGGAGTAGGATCCTTCTATCTTGGCTGACATACAGGGTCCACCTGGGTTTGCCCCACTCAGTCATGCTCCAGCCCTGTGGGTCTGATGTTCTGAGGATTGCTGGGGAGGAAGGAGTTGAGTCAGGTCCAGACTTACTGCTGATCTCTTGGGGGGGGGGTCTTCCTTATCCTTTTCTGGTCACACCCTTTGTCCCACAGCTGAATCAGGGTGGGTGGTGAAATCCCTGAGACTCAACACTCATCCTTTCCCTCCAGAGTTTGTGTTTTGGTGATATTCCCTCTGGGTCACAATCAACCTCTGAGCAGTTAAACCACTGGTCACAGAGATTAGGTCTGTTGGTCCATAGTGAGCAAACCGAAGCACTTTCCTGCCCAATTTTCAAGATGGTGGCAATGTGCCTGTTTCATCTTCTCCAGTGGGGATCTGCCTCTGGCTCCCTTCCTGTGCTCCCTCTGCCATCCTTGCTACCAGTGTCTGGCCAGGTGTTGCAGTGGTGAGGCAGAGCCTGGAGTCAGCAGTCACTCTTGGCAGCTTCTTCCCAGGAAGGATTCTGTTGATTTAAAAAAATGGTGCTCAGCGTCTGCACTTGGGAAGCACTAGGGTCCAAGCAGAGCATCTGTGGCACCAGCAGCATCACCAGGAAATCCCTGGTCACTTGCTCTTGAGTCCCCACTCAGACAGACACTCCTATGCCTACTTACTCACAGATGCATTAGCAAACATTTCCTTACACTCACTCACACTGGACTTGCATAGTCCAGCTGGCTCTGTCGCCATCTTCCCAGAAGTCTCCATGTGACTTCCTTTAGCAAGTGAAATGTGAGCATAGATGACATTCATGCTTTCTATGTGGAAGCTTTATTAAAAGCTTTAAAAGCAAGCACATAGTGTTTCCTTTCCCTTCTTCCTCTGCTAAGAGATTAGACACATTTTTTTTTGACAGCATGATTTATTGAGAGGACAGAAGAGCTCCCACAGTGGGAGCGGACCCAAAGGAGTTGCCCCAATATTAGACACATTTCAGATTAAAGATGCTGCATCTGCCTTTGGCTAAAGTGAGGGTGATGTGGAGTGAAGCTATATCTGACCTGCAATGTGTGTGTGATGAAAGCAAAAAACACACCTATGCCATGGCAAGACATGGGGATGTGGTTGCCATATTTTTTCCCAATCCATAACCTAGCGTAGACCCACTAATCTATGGGAGTATATTTCTAAACATTATTCCCTATCTCAGATTACACAGGCATAACACTATTTCAATAAATGCAAAATTCATATGTTAAAGTTAATAATTTTTATTATCATATTTAGAAACATCTATGGTACCTGTTATGGATTTCTTTTTGTCAGTCCCTTCTTGTCCATTCATGCTGTTGAAAGAAAATACCTGAGACTTAGTGATGTATAAATAACAATATATTGCTCACAATGCTGAAGGCTAAGATCAAGGTGACAGCTGGGCTGCGTCCTCCAGAGAGGAGGAACACTATGTCCTCACAAGGCAAAAGGCAAAAAGACAAGCAAGATGAAAGCTGCGTGAAGACTTTTTTTTTAGGGTCTTAATCCCATTCGTGAGAGAGGAACTCTCATGGCCTAATTACCTCTTAAACATTCACATCTTCATACTATCCCATTAGCAATACCTGAATTTTGAAGGGGCACCTCTGAACCAAAGCACCTCTGAACCTCTTCTGTGGAAATGAGCTCCATTGACCCAGTTCCCTCTCTGGTTTTCTTAGGCCTAGAGCAGTAAGAGGCTTTCTGTTGTTGCCAGGCCCTGCGACCTCCACGACACTTAACTCTACCTACACCTCTTAAATAACCCTTAATTATTCTATTCAGTTTGACCTTCAAGTTTGGCAACTATTTCCTATGGAGTACTCAATGCTTTGGTACCCTGCGTACTCTCTTTTGATAATTCTTTCAGATGAACCATACATTATTTTTGTTTTACTCTGGAATGAAATTAATTTTAACTGTTATAATTTTATTAATCACAAATGAATGCATTTGAATAAAATGTATATATAAACTTTTCATCAACCTATTCAGTATACAGCACCAATATGATTTTCTTTTCATTCATATATGCATGTTCTCTCTTAACAAAAATTTCTCCCCATATTTCACTGAAATAAGGTTTTAGATATTTTTATTGCTCTTATTGCTGTTAAGAATAGTGCTTCATTCAATTTCATTTTCTAATTTGTGATTTCTAGTATACAGTCATACTATTTTGTAGGACTCTATTGTATCCAGTCACTTCCAATCACTTTATGAAGTCATTTTATGTAAAATAATGGTAATTTTATTTCTATTCTTTTTTCTGTATTATATCAACATGGGTTGAAATTTCATCAATGGTGTGTAATGTAGATTCTTCCCAATGATTGAAAGAAGAAATCTAATCTCACTATACTAGTCCTTCCCTCTAAGTGAGACCTTCTGTTTTCACAAAATCAAGGTCCCTCTATACTCTTCTTATTGCTTTTCATGAAAGAAATAACTTAGTCATTGGGGAAAAACTGCAAGAATTTAATATATTGGAGGCCCTGTTTCCCAGAGGATAGGGTTGCTATATTTGGAAGATTGCTGGCCCTTTCCTGCTAGAACATGAGTCTGTAAAACAGATGATTATCTCTTTGCAGCTGACTGGTAAGTATATTCACAATCACATTATGACCTAAATTTTCTCGTAAGTAAGTGTCAAGATGCTAATTCAAGATGAGATAGTAGATGCTCTTATTTTTGCTTTGAATCTCAGGCATATCCTCTGATTCTTTTTAAACTTGGCAACCTCTTCAAGAACCTTTATTCAAAGTTCTGATACTCAGTCTACATTTTATTCATTGTGTTGATTTTCTTCATATACACTAACCTAATCAAAGAGAAGTGGTAACTAATTTACCCTAATGCACCATTGCATTATTGTCTGTCTGATTTTCACAGAAAGGACTTCAACATCACTGCTCAGCACAACAATGTCCGTAGTGTAGCCGGGATTCAAAGCTTTTCCATACAAATCCCAGAGCAAAACCTCATATACATATCCTTCTACTCTGTCTCATCTAATGCATGAGCTCTCCAGATAAGAAGCTTCAACATTCTGCACATCTACAACTTTGTGGGGGGGGGGGGTTCTAACTGTATCTGCCTGGCATGCCATCTCTGATATTTCAGAATTCTTTCTTGAAGAATTTATTAGTTATTCTGATCAGATAGCATCCTGAGTCATGTTGAAACTCCAAGGAAACTTGGTTTGAACCAACACAGTGATCAGAAAAATAATTATTATAGCTGATATATATTAAAGGCTTAACATGGCCAAAATATTAAGTCAACAGATGTGTGTTTATGTGTGTATATGTAGACACACACACAAAGGTAGATGTGCATTCATATGCAACATATTATACATTTACAACATACTTTCTTTTTTGTATGAGAAAGCAGGATTTATTGAGAGGACAGAAAAGCTCCCACAGTGGAAGAGAACCCAAGGGGGTTGTCCTACAACATAATTTCAAGGTGAATACGTTTTATTTCTATTTTGATAAGTACAAACTTAGATCAAAATTTTAAAATCAAATCATTTGTCTGTTGATCAACACAAAGGAAATGTAAGAGTTTTGGTATTTTTTAAAATATTTTTAGGCCTAAAGTATCAAGTTTTTATTTGAAAGCAAATTGAAAGCTTTGAATGCATTTTTGCCACACCCCCAAACTATCTGGCAAACATTTTTTCACAACAATGTCCAAAACTCTATTGGAGGAATTTGAAATGACTGGTAATATGTGAATTGAACTGGAGCGGTAAGAATAAAGTTGAGAATATCACTGGGGATAGCAGGGTCACGTGCAATTAAATGCAATCTATGTGCTGATCTGTAAAGTATTTAACATTTTTAAAGTTTACATTGTGAAAGGGATTAAAAAGGCAGAGGGAATGACCCTTGTTGATTGCACTGGAGGGAGAGAAAAATAGACAGAGGATGCATCACTGCTGTTTCCAAAGACTAAGTGAGCAAACACACTGGGGCATAACCATTTGAAAAAAGTATTCCAAGGAAAGACAGGCAATTACTCAATATTTATCAAAACAAAATATTTATTAATAATGGCAATTCCTCCTCTAGAACTCTATGAGCAGGAGATATTTTGGCAGAGAAGACTATCCTGGTATCCGTAAAATCAAATGCTCAGGGCAATTTCTATAGGACTATATATAAATATGGTTATGAGTGGCTTAAACAGTCATGTGGACAGAATTTTAGGGTAATCCCAAATGAAGGATGTCTGTGAAGCTGGCTAAGTAATTCCCAGTTTGCCATTATATGGGTCAGTTTTTATTATATACAATCACATCACCATTGCTGTTCCTGAAACAAGGTCACTGGCCAAAAGAGATGGCTTATTAAGATTATTTTTTACTTTTCTATAGACATTGAACTCTATTCTCTAAATTATGACTTTATGGCAATTTGTTCACTTTGTTGAACATTACAAATTAGACAAATATAAAATATTTTACCTATTTAAGCTATTAATAAAAATTCAAAATAAATTTTCATGAAAATGAGAACTACTTTTCTATATAGTATTAATGACCAGGATTAAAAGGATTGCAGTCTGGCACACTATAATATTTGAAGTGAGGAGTCAAAATATTTGTGTTTGCTTTTATGAAGTGAACGTAAATACTTGTATTGGTCCCTAACAATTTGCTTGTAAAGGCATTGTCATTTGTTTTAGTAATTTGTCATGATGAAAATTCCCCTGGCTGCATGATTTCCACTGGTGAGATGGTGATTAAGATGGCTTTAATGCCCCCCTCACCTTGAATAAACTTTAAATTGGTTTCTTCCTGACAATTGGCTCCTGCCCTCACTTTTCTTGGAGCATTTACTTTAGAACACTTAATTGCAAATTCTTTCTCTGCCCTTTAGGGGTATAAATCTTCTTAAAAGCCTCTTAGCCAGTTTTAAGACCCAGGAATTTCCTTCTCAAAGACTTAGGAGCTATCCCTTTGAAATGTAGTCATCAGCCAGCTCGGTGGCTCGGCCTGTAATCCCACGCCTTTGGGAGGCTGAGGTGAGTGGATTGCCTGAGCCCAAGGGTTCAAGACCCGCCTGGCGGCGAGACCTCATCTCTACAATACATCAAAAAATCAGCTGGGCATGGTAGCGCATGCCTGTAATTCCAGCTACTTGGAAGGCTGAGGCAGAAGGGTCGCCGGAGCCCAGCAGGTCAAGGCTGCGGTGGCCGGGAGCGGCCACTGCACTCCAGTCTGGGCGACAGAGTGAGACTCCAACTCAAAAAAAAAAGAAAGAAAGAAATGTAGTCATCAAGGAAGATGAAGCCTCTACCTTTCAGTCTCTATGAGAGGGTGGAAGCCTAACTTCTAACTCCCATAAGCAATAATTAACAAACATAGATGGCCTAATCATATTAAATCAATCTCCCCCAACTTCCTCCAGTACTTGTTCACTATCTTATCCCAATATCTAAAAATCCTTTAATGGTTTCAGTGGAGGTGATTTTAGCCTCTCTTTCTTATTGCAACGGTTTTGCATAAAGTTTCAATGCTTGTTTAACTTTATCCAGTGAAAATATTTTTGACAGTGGCTGAATGAAGTGCTGAATGAGAGTCTAAGAAGAAAGTTTATTCTAGCACCTGTGACTTCAAAATGGAGTTTCTATGTTTTCCAGTATCTGAGCATCTAGTGATAAAGAGTTTCCTTTCATTCTACTCATATATTGACCATATAAAGGCTGAGGACTCAACTGTTGATAATTGTAAAGCAAATTTTGTAATGGACTTTGCTCATATAGCCAGGGATAATCTTAGCAATCTAGCCAGACATGACATAGTTTTGATTTTGAAGGAGTGAATTCAGTTCATCCATACATTCTTCTACAATTAGGAAAAAAAATCGTAATTTAACTACAAATCTAATTAGTATAGTGACTACTCTTCTAAAATGGGAATTTTAAAAACTTTGGGATGCAGACATATTTCAGTTTTTGTTTTAGATAATCCTTTTATTCGCTATAGTCCAAGTAAAATATAGTGGCAGTTAAGTAAAAAAATTCTAAAAGTATCATTCTGGACCCAAGAACATTGAAACAACCTCATAGTCAGTGTGACTGCTCAGAAAATTTGAAGGTCATAATCTCAACATACAATTCACCCAGACCTGCCAGGCATCAAAGTTTACATTGTTTACATTGAAAAAGTTTACATTGATTGCTCAAGCAATCCTCCCCATCTAGGCCTCCCAAAGAGTTGGGATTACAGGTATGAGCCACCTCACCTGACCTAATTTTCTTACTTTGGAAACAAATAGGTCTTTTTCTCTCATCCAGGGAGACCTGACATGTAGAATACATATTCACCATACATAGGCAAATTCATTGTGAGTCTTACTACTATCTCCTGATACAAGAACAGAGAATAGGAGGGTATTCACACAAAGAAAGAATTGCAACTAGAACTGCCAGGTTTATTACATACGTGACAAGAAAATCTGTGAATTCTGAAAGCCTCAGTTAAAACCATAACTGGTAGCTACAGCAAGTTCACCAGACACTTTCCATCAGTATGAGAGCATGGGAGAGAGTGGATCTGAATGGAAGATTGAAAAACAAAAGAATGAGACTCTAATGTGGATAGTGGGGTCAATTAGCTAGTCCTGGGCACTAGGTTTTCCAAGGATGCCTGTCCACTAATAAGCCCTTTTATAAATTATTAAATTTTTAAATATAGCAAGTGAAAACCATAAATATAGACGTTGATAAATCATTGAAGTTATAGTCTTTAATTTTAAAATCTTTGCCCTGGTTCACTAACAAAACTGTCAGGATGTTTCTCTTTGAAAAGACAAAAGATAGACTCACTCATAGTAAGACCCACTTTTTTTAGTTTATCTAGTTAATGAATACTTTTCTCACTTTGTTTCATTTTGTTTTTTGAGTCAGAGTCTCTCTCTGGTGCCCAGGCACCAGTGCTGTGGTTGGATCACCGCTCCCTGCAGCCTTGACCTCCTGGGTTCAGGCATTCTTCCACATCAGCCACCCGAGTAACTGGTACTAATACAGGCACACACCACCATGCCTGGCTATTTTTTAAAAATTTACTTTTGTAAAGACAAGGTCTTGCTACGATGCCTAGACTGGTCCCGAACTCTTGGGCTCAAGCAATCCTCCCCATCTAGGCCTCCCAAAGAGTTGGGATTACAGGTATGAGCCACCTCACCTGACCTAATTTTCTTACTTTGGAAACAAATAGGTCTTTTTCTCTCATCCAGGGAGACCTGACATGTAGAATACATATTCACCATACATAGGCAAATTCATTGTGAGTCTTACTACTACCTCCTGATACAAGAACAGAGAATAGGAGGGTATTCACACAAAGAAAGAATTGCAACTTTTAATACTATGTAGAGAGAGAAAACTCACAGCAGGGAGGGAAGTGAGTATTTTCTCATAAGTTTGCCATACAATGGGGATTTGGGGATCAGTTGATACCTGTTAGAGGGGAGACAGCAATCCCACAAGTGAGTTTCAGTAAGTACAAAAAATAGACGTAAATAAATGACTATTCACTATAACTAAAATCTGTTATTTCAGATTGCACTGGTAAGATAACCAAAGAATTTTACTTACTTAAGATTGATTGGGTGTTGTTTTCTCATCTACAGCAGCCACTTCACAGACCTGACTGTTCAAGCACAAACCATCCTTTACTTTCCTTAAATGCAGTCACTAAAGAACCATTCATACTCTTAATTTAACATTCCATTTGCCTCTAAATTCAAAAAAAAAAAAAGAAATCATTGAGACATCTTGTGTTTCTTTTTAGGAACAATAGGCTTTATCAAATTTAGGAGCAAAGTTGGCAACCCAAGACACAAATACGACCAAGTAGTCTTTGCTCAGAGGGAACAGATGCATCTCAGGGTAGACAATGCATGCAGATCTCTGATGGCCATGATCATCAGTGGTCAAGCCCAGACCCTAACATTGCCCAAGGAATGTCACAGATGAAGTCTATGCTTCACTTCCCTTGTCCTAACAGATGACTTCCTAGCCACCAAATCCCATAGCCATCATTTGATTCTTTCATCATGCTTAATGACTTCGACCTTGAAACTAAGAGTCAATGTCACTGCTTTTCTGATGTTTTAGGAGAGTTAGGTTCAAAAGGCAATATGATTTAACAAACCTCCTATCCCTGTTAGTCAAGAATCATCTGTTTGCAACCAAACCTGGACGTGTGTAGCTGATGGTGATTGGAATATAGAACTTTTGCATGAAGCCATGCTAAGAGCAATAGAATTTCCAGCCTTGTTTTCAAACTTCAACCCAGGTGGCCAGAGACAACCCTGCCAACTCCAGTCATACTGTTTCAGAATGGAGATTTGGCCCTCAAAATAGTCAATGACAATAAGTAATTTCTCTCTGTAAATCACTTAAGTTCCTAAACCTTTTGTTCAGGAAGAAAGTCTGAACCTTTAAGAAAACCTTCTGGCTCAGTTAATATGTTTGTCAATCAAAGATCCAGGAAAATAAACATGTTCAGGTTTTCCGTTTTTACTGTTTCATATCTTTTTTTAAAATGTAAATGAATAAAATGTATATTGATTTTTCATTCATAATTTGAAATTTGAATTTCTGATTTAACTCAGTGTATCCCTGGGAGTGACCAACTTATAAAACTGCTAATGTTATTCGTGAAATAAACACCTTTAGATAAAAAACATATAGATAATAATAACAACTTCCTTAATATTGCTACACTTAAGTGATAGTACTTTCAGTGCATTTCTCAGGTAAAATCTTGTAAGTACTCTCTGATAATGGTTGAAGCACATAGACTTGAACTATTTGGATATTCTGATTTCAAAAACAACAACTCCACAAATTTTAACCTAATTGCTATGTCAGACTCTATTTTGCTAAAAACAAAATAAAACAGAACAAAACAAAAGAAAATAAACTGAGGACTAGGGAGGAGGCCAAATAACATGCGCCAAAACTACAAAACCTGCAATTAGTACAACTGATGCTCAACACACTCTCTTGAGTTCCAATTTCACTAACTTGAAGGTTTAATGATTTCATGTTCAAGCCTGAGGATATATGTATTTCAGGACCCTCAAGCTATCATGGTTTTTCTAATCAGTTCAGTTTGGCAGCCAGCCTGGATAGAGTAAGAGTTGAGAATGAAAGTGAGTTTTGTTGTTGTTTTGTTTTTTTCCTTATTACACTGCATGCACTCAGGCTTTTTGGCTTGCCTTTGAGTACAGAGCAACTGTTTTTGGATGAGAGAAATAAAATCTTGTATTCCCAAAGAAATCAGGCAGAAAGCTTCTTGGGCCTAAGTGCCACTTTGAGCTGGATTTTGAAAAACAGATATGTTCAGGAACTGGATGCCAGTTTCAATTTCCATAAGAGTGTGTCCTGCATTTTCCAAGGTTCTTATGGTTTGAGGTTTTACATTTAGGTCTCTGATTCATTTAGAGTTATTTTTTGTGTATGGAGATGGATAGGGGTCTTGTTTGAATCTTCTGCATGTGGTCAGTCAATTTTCCCAGCACCATTTACTGAATAGGTTCTCCTCTCCCTAGTGGTAGGTGGTGGAGGCTTTGTCAAAGATGAGGTGGTTGAGAAATTGAGGTTTTGCTTCTGGAATCTCAATTCTATTCCATTAGCCTGCATGCCTGTTCCTGTACCAATACCAAACTGTTTTGATTATTGTAGCTTTATAGTAAAGTTTGAGGTTAGTAATGTGTTATCTCCTGCTTTGGTTTTTTTGTTTGTTTGTTTTTTGTTTTTGTTTTTGTTTTTTGCTGAGGATTGTTCTGACTATTCTTGGTCATTTGTGTTTCCATATGAATTCCTGTATTGCTTTTTCTAGCTCTGAGAAAAATGTTGCTGGTAATTTGATGGGTATTAAATTTGATACCATTAAATTTGTAGATTGCCTTAGGTAAGATGGACATCTTCACAATGTTGATTCTTCCAATCCATGAACATGGGATATTTTTCCACTTGTTTGTGTCATCTTTGATTTCTTTGAGCAGTGTTTTCAGGCCATAAGAAATAAGATAGACAAGTGGGGCCTCATTAAACTGACAAGCTTCTGCAAAGCCAAAGAAACCATCAAGAGAACAGGGAGACAGCCCACAGACTGGGAAAAAGTATGTGCCAACTCCAGGTCTGACAAAGGCTTAACATCTTGGATATACAAGAAACTCAAGCATGCTGAAAGAAAAAAAAAAACAACCCCATTATAAAATGGGCAAAAGATATGAACAGACACTTCACAAAGGAAGACAT
>NW_007247836.1:765469-768311 GCF_000164805.1 Carlito syrichta
CCTGGAAGCAACCATGCTGCCCATCAAAAGAGGACTGGATTAAAAAAACGTGGTACATATACATGATGGAATACTATGCAGCCATAAAAAGAACAAAACCATGAACTTTACAGCAACCTGGATGGAGCTAAAATTTATAATACTGAGTGATCTCTCACAGAAACAAAGATCTGAGTATCACACGTTCTCACTCATAAGTGGACCTTGAACATCTATAGTAATACTATGAGAAAAGGATTGACAGTGGTGAGAAACTATTGGGGGTGGGGGAGGACAGGGAGGAGAAGGGAGGTGGGATTAATGGTAGTCAATATCTGTCTGGGGACAGAGGGACACCCCTTATCACCAAGGGTGCTTGAACGATGCATATTTGTATACCTAGTCCTTAACTGTACCTCACAATCTTAAAATAAAAAGATATGTTAAAAAAAAAGAAAAAAAGAAAAACAGATATGGCTTTGCAATGCTGGAGAGGAGAATCCTTGGTTGGTGCCAATGCCTGTACTAATGTGATCTGATCTGAGTAGCATCTAAATTAGTGTCCACGGTGCAGACCTTTGTCTTTCATATTTTTCTCTCTCTCTCTCTCTTGTTCCTGACAGTTACACTTCCAGGCCCACATTGTCGACTTCCTTTTGGTATATTCTGATATTACTATAGTTAAATACTACCAAATCTGAAAGTCATCAATTAAACAAGCCATATGACCAGCTAAATATTGAGTATCGCAAAAAGAAGTATGAATAATCAAAGTTTTAATAATAGCACTAGACATTTTTAGTTTTTTAAACAGAATCTTTAAAAAATCAGATCTGTTAAATTTGTATTTTTTTTTTTTTTTTTTACAAAACTCCATACTTTCTTCAGATGGTTTTGCTTTTGTATAGCAAAATGTATAATTCTTCATGGTCTATGAAAAGGTTTAGGCTGTCAAACACTAAAAAGATACGTCTGCTAAATATGGAATTGACATGCAATTAAATATATAAACTAGGAGCTGATAAATTTAGGACTATTTGTTCCTAAGTCAACTCCAATAAACTGAGATTTTTCCAAATAGTGTTTGTAACATGATATTGTCCAGCAAGATGTTAACAAGTGTTCTCTATAGGAAAAATCATGGCCAATATGTTTGGGAAATACCAAATAATTCATTCCCCTTTGGCAGGTCTATGCTATATAGCATGTTAACATCCTTGAAACGTTCCATAGGATAAGTAACCTATGCAACATTTTTAACTCATTGTACTACAATCCTTCCAAATCTCTGATCATGAAATTGTTTTTTCCTCTTCCACAGAATATCTGTTAAAATATGCCGTAACACTAGGGTTTCATAGATATTATTTTGGACAACATTGATACAGAAGAGAAAAATTTGAATCAAGAACAATCTGAATATTTATTAAGCAATTATTATGTTCAAAGCATTCTGCACCATTTGATGAAAAGGTCTTACCCTTAAGTTGTTTACCTTCCCAGCAGAACAGTCAGACATTAAGTTTGTTTCCCTAAAGGATGTTGAAGTCTTAACCCCTAGTACCTGTGACGGTGACCTTCTTTGGAAATAGTCTGAGGTCATTAAAATAGGTCCTGATTCAATATAAAAAGGTGAAATTTGGACATAGGCATATAGATAGAGAAAACACTGTGTGAAGATTGTAACTATGCTTCCAAAAACTAACAAACTATCAGAAGCTGGGTGGGAGGCATGGAAAAGATCCATCCCGAGTGCCTTTGGAGAGAGTATGGTCATGCCAGCACCTTGAGTTCAGACTTCTAACCTCCAGCACTGTAAAACAATGCATGTCTATGTTTTAAGCCACACTGTTTGTAGTACTTTGTTATGCCAACTCTAACAAAGTGTTAAATATTCACAAAATAGCAGTTAGCCGTACATCTTATTATTTAAATATTGAATGATTGGTTCAGGTAACGTTCTTTGAAAGAGTTCAGAGGTAGTAGAACAGTGTGAAGTCTAAGTGTAAAGAGCAGGCTGAGGAAAGGAGGACAAGAGGAAAATACTGTTGATTCACTACTCAGAAGTCAACTTCATGCTTAAAAAAAAGTGGAACTCTGAAAGGTGATGAATATGTTAAATTGCTTACCTCTAGTGACCATTTCACTGAAGGTGAGTGTATCAGATGATCATATAGTACATATACAATTCATATAATAAAAATTAATTAATTATTAAAAACTATCAACTTTAAGTTGATCCGAAGTTGCTGCGAAGTTCATAATTTTGTCCTTCTTTATGACTGCAAAGTATTCCATTGTGCATATGTACCACTTTTTTTTTTTTTTAAATCCAGTCTCTTTGGGTGTAGAGTTAAGGGTCTCAAACTGTCCTCATGGCCCACCGGAAAAAAAACCTTATTATAATCCTAAGGACTAGCATGGCCCCTATGGATAGTTTGAATCCCTTGTCTCTGCATCCAAAAAGCACTCCATCTTCTTTCACGTCTGTGTTTCTCCTTTTTTTCCCCTATCTTTCAGAATAACCTTTATCCCAGCAAATAGCATAGGGTATGACTAAGACTGCTGTAACTATTACCTTATGTATAAAGTGTTTCAGTGAAATGTGTGTGGAGAGTTGGGGCCATGGCACATTGACATTTTCCATAAATTCTGGCATTTCCTATACCTCTTATCTTGGTCTTTCAGCAATATCTTTTCTCATGAAAACACATAGAGTAAAGAAGCTCCAGCTTCACCTAAACGTATGATTAAAAAAGTAAATGGTCAGTCGGGCTCGGTGGCTCAGCCTGTAATCCTGCGCCTTTGGGAGGCTGAAGTGAGTGGATTGCCTGAGCCCATGGGTTCGAGACCCGCCTGGGCA
>NW_007247836.1:768686-773044 GCF_000164805.1 Carlito syrichta
CAAGAGGAGAGGGTAGAAAAACAAAAATCTGGTGTTTACAATATTTATCCTTAAAGACAGACTTTGTCAGCAAAAAAAAGAAGGATGAAGTTGACAGCTTTACATTTTTTTAATTTTTTATTTTTACTCTTTTTTTATTTTGAATATGTGGGGTAAAATTCAGGGTTAGTTATACAAATGCTCATTATGCAGGTACTCTTGTTGATGAGGTGTGCCCCCCTCGGCTGTTTTCCACTGCTGCCAATCCCTTTTTTTTTTTTGAGTTGGAGTCTCACTCCGTTGCCCAGAGTAGAGTGCAGTGGCATGCTCCCGGCCACCGCAGCCTCGACCTGCTGGGCTCCGGCGATCCTTCTGCCTCAGTCTTCCGAGTAACTGGAATTACAGGCATGCGCTACCATGCCCAGCTGATTTTTTTTTTAATTTATTGTAGAGATGAGGTCTTGCCAAGTTGTCCAGGCGGGTCTTGAACCCGCGGGCTCGGGCAATTCACTCATTTCAGCTTCCCAAAGCTCGGGATTACAGGCTGAGCCACCGAGCCCGGCTCCCAATCCCTTTCTTATAGTATTATGATAGTTGTTCGAGGTCTAGTTCTGAGTGAGAACATGTGATACTCAATATACCTGCAGGAACTCAAATCACTTTATGAAAAAAATACCAACACTTGCATGTTTATTGCAGTATTATTCGCAAAAGCAAAAACATGAAACCAAGCATTGTGCCCATCAAAAGAGTACGAAATTTTTAAAAATGTGGTGCATATACACAATGGAATATTACACAGCCATAAAGAAGGGCAAAATTACGGACTCTGCAACAACGTGGATGGATTTAGAGTCTATTTAGAGTGCTTTAGCACTGAAACCAGGAACTGAATACCACATGTTCTCACTCATAAGTGACTCTGAACATTTATCATAATACTACAAGAAATGAA
The DNA here is from genome assembly GCF_000164805.1 of Carlito syrichta. Taxonomy (NCBI): domain Eukaryota; kingdom Metazoa; phylum Chordata; class Mammalia; order Primates; family Tarsiidae; genus Carlito; species Carlito syrichta. The sequence continues at coordinate 769,621 of NW_007247836.1, forward strand.
TTGGCAACAGTGGGAAACTGCTAGGAGAGAGAGGGAAGAGGGGGATCACATAACCTCACTAAGGGTTCCTGATCCTAAATCAGGCGAAGTGAGGACCAGTGGGAAGCCCAAACTTCACCTGTATATAGACCACTTATGTACCTAATCCTGACTTGCATCCCACATCTTTAAAGTAAAATTTTAAAAACCTTACCTATTCAAAAATTAAGCTTGAATACCACGTCTTCCTTGAGGCCTTATCTGATTTGCATTCCTCTTATTTTTGAGCTCATTTGAGCTTATTTTTGAGCTCATTTTCTCTCCCCCAACTGAATTGTCAAAACATGTGGTTTACATCTTCTTGAAACATCATTTTGATTTGTTTGCATGTCAGGGTTATCAGTGGTCTTTTAAAAGTGCTACAGTTTTATTCCACATTACTCAGCACAGTGCCTGATACCATATAGGTCTTCAAGCAATGCAGATTGTATGAATGAATACATAAGAATGAATGGGCACCCCTACTGCTTCAGCCATATCAAATCACATATTTAACTTCTTCGCTACTGATAGTAGATAACACTAATAAATGTATACAAGTATAAGAACTATGTGCTTCATTATCAAGCGTATCTAAAGCCAAATCATTTTGCTTTTCTGTTGTTTTCTTTGCTGGCTACACTCGAGGGGTTGGGGATACAAAGTGATTTGTGGCCATATGCCCAAGTGGAAGTCATTGAGCACCTCCAACAGGATTAACTTGCTCAGATTTTGGCACAAGTGTTGAACGTGAAGTAAATGGGAACTGGTAGGAGAACAAGTGATTCTATAAGCACTGATCATAGATAATGGATTCCTACTGAGAATCAGTAAAAAGGGGTAATAAGGATAACATAATAAGATAGACAAGTGGGACCTCATCAAATTAACGAGCTTCTGCAAAGCAAAAGAAACCATCAAGAGAGCAGGGAGACAGTCCACAAAATGGGAAAGAATATTTGTCAACTGTGTATCTGGCAAAGGCCTAACATCTAGGATCTGCAAGGAACACAAATGCACCAAAAGGAACAAATCAAATAGCCCCATGAAAAAGTGGGCAAAAGACATGAATAGACACTTCTCAGAAGAAGATATACAGGCACATGAGAAAGTGCTCAGCCCACACACCATCAGAGAAATGCAAATCGAAACCACATTGAGATACCACCTAACCCCAGTAAGAATGACCATCATTAACAAAACAAACATCAACAGATGCTGGAGAGGATGTGAAGTAAAAGGAACACTTCTACACTGTAGGTGGGAATGCAAACTAGTGCAAACTCTTTTAAAGACAGTGTGGCAATTTCTGAAAGAAATAGAAATTGACCTTCCATATGACCCAGCAATTCCCTTATTGGGAATATACCCGGAGGAACTCAAATTATTCTACAAAAAAGGTACCTGCACATGTATGTTTGTTGCAGCTCTAGTTGAAAGAAGTTCAGCACCAGTAATGACTCCACACCCGGCCAGGACCAAGAGATTTATTAAAGCGGCTGTTACAGAGGGGATCTGTAATGGGAAAAAAGGAAGAGAGAGAGAGAAAGAGAGAGTAAGAGAGAGAGAGGAAGTGGGAGAGAGGCAGGGAGAGAGCTGCAGAGAGGGAGAGACCAAGAGAGAGAGAGTTGTGGGGAGAGGACTGTATTTATCAACCTGACAGGGGTCGGAAGGGGCCGTGCTATGTTCCTATTGGAGAAGCTGCATGGGAGCAGGGCGGGGCCAATGCCGTGTTATAGTCCTATTGGATGCATAACAAAGCTGGCTACAGATTGGAGGCTTGCAGGTTTGAAATTGGCGTGGGTGGGAAGGTTTGAAATTCGCACATGCGGGAAATTGTGCTCACAGAAGCCAGTATCTAGGGCCTTTATTGTCTGGTGTGTCGGCGCCATTTTGGGAGCCTCCCCTCTGGTCACTTCCTGCACCCTTCATTCCCACCTTTTCTGTTTTTTATGGGGAGGGGCATCGTTACTCTTTCTGGCTACTTCCTGCTGGTTGAGGGCATTGTGGGGGTAAGGTGGTGGAAGGATGCAGAACCAGCCAGAGCAGGTCCCAAAGGTAGGCGTTGAAGGTGTAGATTTCCACACATGGGAGTTCCATGAAGGTTCCTTGTAAGTGTAGAAAAGTGACTTGTTCTGGCCAGTCTTCTAATGAGCACGGGGATGGTGGTAACCAGGTGTCCTGGAGCAGGCTGTGGAGGTAGACAGAAAACCTGGAAGAGAGCATACCTAAAAGAAAAGTTAAGTGCTGATATACTTTTATAACAATTGATGTGCTAGAGAGTGAAGTCCAGGTTATTTTGTCACTCATCCTATGTTGGATAGTAATCCTTGTGCCTGGAAGGAGATTTTAAAGTTTGTTAGCAATTTGGCAATGTTGTTAGTGAAATTAATTTACCTGGCCTTTAGGCAATTTAGAAGGGAGTGGGGTAGGTGTGGTTTTTGGAGCTTGCTGCTTATCTCACCCTAGAGACTGAATTAAGAACTTGAAGAGTTTAAGTACCAAAGTTTTTAAAAGCATATTATAACACAAAATCACTAGTTATTGTAAAATTTATGTATTTAGCCAAAATGATAGTTCAACGATTTTGAAAAGAAAAACCTCACTCTTTTGTAGCAAAGACAGTGATTAGTTCAACGATTTTGAAAAGAAAAACCTCACTCTTTTGTAGCAAAGACAGTGAGGGGGAGGGCTAATTAAACCTTTTTTGTAACCTCGAGTGTTTACAGAATTTCTTTTACTTCGTTTCACAAACTTTCACCTACCATGTTCGACATACTTATACCATTTTTCGACATGCTCATACCATTTTTTGACATGCTGAAACCTTCTGTTTTTGTTCTATACTTTCTTTAATCAGCCATTCTATTATTGAACAAAAATGTACCATACAATATTCTTTCCTATACAATTATTCATCTTTTCTTTATCCTTTCTTACTAAAAACATACTTTACACCAACAACTTTCTTTACATTTTTCCTAACCTTAGAGTTTTAACCAAAGCAATAAGTTTATATGCAGTGGAAGGGCTTAGATAGGATCCAACGTGAAACTATTAGGGAAATTTAAAGCTATGCAAAAGCCACCCAAAAAGCACCGTGGTGATGGCTCAGGGTAAAGAATAATATGAGTTTTAACTTCTGTCATAATGTCCCCTTTTAATAATGGAGCCGGACACATTGGTATAATAAGGAGAGAGTGTTGAAATATTTTATTTCCCAGAACACATGGAAGTAATGGCATAGTGAGGGGCCTGGATATAATGCCCTGTACCCCCACAGCCAAAAGGGGTGAAGGAAAGAGTGGATCAGGAAATTTAAGTAGAGCTAAGCATGTAGCCCCCATATTAATAACACATGATATAACCCCGCCAGCTACTGATATTTCCACCCTAGGCTTGGTTG
>NW_007247836.1:773770-818512 GCF_000164805.1 Carlito syrichta
AGGGGAGTTTTGGAGAGGAGGCTGAAGTGTGCATAAAACAAGGGGAGAAGGAGAAGTTGTAGAAGAGGCGGAGCTGCTAGCATGAGTTGACAGTGGAAGTTAGAGGGGTTACAGTTGAGACACAGGCAAGGATGTTCATGGAGGAGAGAAAAGGACTGAATATAGGGGATCTCTACCCACCATTTTGAATACTCACAGAAATTATATAAGTCCCGAATAATATCAGGATTGAGGGACCCCTGAGGGGGCCACTGATTTTGGTTGTCTAAGGGGTATGTTGGCCAGTCTTGCATGCGGAAATGAATTAGGCGTTTGGATTTGATATCAGGGGAAAGAGGAAGTATACTGAGATTGTTTAAGAGGCATTTAAGAGGGGAATCAGCCGGCAGGGATGACGAGCCTCCCATGGTGAGACAGGTAGACTAAACAGGGCGTCCCCCAAAGAGTCAGCTGTCCGAAAAGTGTGGCTGTGGCAAAGCCTGTTGTCACAGGGGTTTGGCACAACCAGGGTCCTCCTGGAGAACCTAGGGGGTCAAGGCACCTTGCGCAAGAATTTTTTAACCAGACAGAAAGCACTTGACTGGGCGGTGGGTGGGAGCATGTTCGAGATTCCTGCCAGTTGAATAGAGCTTACTGTGGGGCAACAAACATGGAGCCTCTGAGGCTCCCTGTTACCCAACAGATCTGGGAGTCCTTCAGAATCCGCTGTGGGCCAGCAGATGTGGGACCCCCAGGGTCCGCTGCAGCCTGACAGTCATGGGATTCCTTGGGGGGGAGAGAGAGAATTTTATGGAGGCCACTGTGGGTTGGCAGATGTAGGATCCCTGGGGCCTGCGGCAGCCCAGCAGCTGCGGGAGTTTTAAGGGTTCAGAGAGATGAAAGAGGAAAGGAAGCCTTTAGGGTCCACTGTGGCCATGAAGGCCGAGGCAGGGTGAGTTTCCCCCTCACCCTGGGGCTGGAGGGGCTGCCAGACGATCAATGGCCAGTTCCCCCTGGGGATCCCAGGCAAGTTTCAGGCTTCCATGTCTGGGGAACTTACCTATCCAACGGTTGCTGGTGGATGCAGTTCATGGGTTCTAAATGGTGGCGAAGGTCCAGGAGGGCTGGAGTGGTCACTGGCGCTGGGTCGGGGATCCCGCCTACAGGAATACACATGCATAAAGGCAAGGGAGCACCCGATCTGAGTCACAGCACCAATGAAAGAAGTTCAGTGCCAGTAATGACTCCACACCCGGCCAGGACCAAGAGATTTATTAAAGCAGCTGTTACAGAGGGGATCTGTAATGGAAAAAAAGGAAAAGAGAGAGAGAAAGAGAGAGTGAGAGAGAGAGGAAGTGGGAGAGAGGCAGGGAGAGAGCTGCAGAGAAGGAGAGAGCGACAGAGAGAGAGAGAGAAAGAGAGACCGAGAGAGAGAGTTGTGGGGAGAGGGCTGTATTTATCAGCCTGACAGGGGCCATGCTATGTTCCTATTGGAGGAGCTGCATGGGAGCAGGGCGGGGCCGACATCGTGTCATAGTCCTATTGGACGCATAACAAAGCTGGCTATGGATTGGAGGCTTGCAGGTTTGAAATTGGTGCGGGCGGGAAGGTTTGAAATTCGTACCTGCGGGGAATTGTGCTCACAGAAGCCGGGACCTAGGGCCTTTGTTGTCTTGTGTGTCCGTGCCATTTTGGGAGCCACCCCTCTGGTCGCTTCCTGCACCCTTCACTATTCACAATAGCAAAAAACATGGAACCAACTGTGTTGCCCATCGAAGCTGAACTGGTTAAAAAAATGTGGTATATATACACAATGGAATATCATACGGCCATAAAGAAGGACAAATATATGGACTTTACAGCAACTTTGGATAGATCTGGAGTCGATCATACTCAGTGATATATCACAGAAACAAAAAACAGAGTTCCATATGTTCTCAGTCATAAGCGGATCTTGAATAATTATAATGCTCTAAGAAAGCAATTGGCATTAGTGGGAAACTGTCAGGGGATGGATGTGGAATTGGCAGTTGAGGGAGACTGCTAGGGGAGGGAGGGGCATACCTCACCAATAAGAGTACCTGCATGATCAATGTTTGTATACCTAACCCTGAATTGTACCCCACATCCTTATAATAAAAATTAAGGAAAAAAAAAAAGAATAATATAACAGAGACAAGAGAGGTAGTGTGGAGTTGATGATCACCTGGAGACAGATGAGAGTCTGGGATGTTTAGATTAGATTTTTTTGGCTCGGTTATTAGATAGTGAAAAGGTAAGACAAGTAAAGAAGAAGGAAGAGTTCCCTTTTTTTATTAATGAGAAAGACACCAATTCACTTGGACATGTTCTATATACTCGTCTGAGAATAGCGCACTACATTGCTTGTTTTGGAGCAACTCTGAACATATAGAGAAATGTTTCACAGTGTTCTCTTTCACACAAAAGATGAGAACTTTTACCGGGATCCAAAGCCACACTGAGTACGGCATGTGATTATTTTATCTTAATGTTTATGTGAAACATAAATTATGTTTTTTTAGGGTTATGTAAAAGAAAACACATAGATCGTGTAAAAGATAGTGATATCTTCATATTTTTTAAAGAAACTTTGTTTTCACTTCTTTACAGTTAGTAGATGATGCTAATAAATGTATAAAAGCATAGGAGATATGCACTTTGTTACCAGTTTTATGGCATAAAGTTAAGACTCTTTTCTAGTAAATTTTCATGGCTTCAATAGAAAAAAAAATGAGCACAGATACTTTACGGTATCACATTCTAGTATTATAACTAAAGGTCAGTTGTCATATTTACTATTGTCTGTGATATTTCAAGGGTTTATAGCTTATCAAATCATATCTGTCAGAAACTTGCTAGGAGGCTTTCAGCTTGATTAAAAATGCCTTTGTTCTGTGAATTATGCACTATGGTAAATTTTGCAAAGAAAATACTTGCTTCAAAAAATTTGAAGAACGTATATCTCTTACCTTTTTACTATAAACAGAAAATAAATTTTTCATAAGTACTTAATTCATTGTAGCATTGGATATCACAAAGTTACTTTTGCATATGTATAACTAATTCTTGGGAGATCGCCTACTAATGGCATTTTTGTGTAATGTTAGCAAAACCTGGAATATTGTCACACCTATTACTTCAAAAGAAACGTGTGTTTGGATAACAATGACAGCAATTAGAGTGATACTCAGATGATGTAAACTGTGATATAATACTTTGCCAAATAAAATCCCGTGTTATTGTATTCATTTTTCAGATAATACAGAGTAAGAGAGAGGCGACATGCTGAACTCAAAAGGACGGGATCAAAAGGCTGGATTATTCATTCAGTATAAATCAATGCATGAATTAAAGATAATCTAACCAATATTTGAAAATTTTAAATTTGATGTGCAGAATTAAAATGCACAGCACACACACTGAGCTTAGACAGGCATCACAATAGAACAGTGCACAAGTAAGTCAGGGCTTCAGAGGAAACTTATGAGTTCGGAGAATTTGTAACATACTCTTCGTTTCCTGAGTTCTCATCTTTCCACTGAGTAGAACCATCAAGGAGAATGTTTCCCATTTCCAGGCTATTTCACAAATTAAGCAGGCAGTTGAAAGGCAACAAGGTAACTTAAACACTTGAGAAAATTAAATGAGAAAACCTGTGTTCACATAGTTAAGAATATTGCCTTCTTAGCAAAATGAACATATTGATTGCAGAGATCAACTGCCTTCAGGATTTTGCATCTCAAGGCTGATCTCATCAGAAGACTGATCAGATCATTTCTACACTCCCTGAGAGCAGTCTATTAGCCAACAATCGTTTGGTATCTCCTGACATGCTAAACTCTTGCAATAATTTCCACTAAAAAAAGTTTCATATTTAACTCATCTTTATATCTTTGTGCCTATCACCATTCCTGACAGAAAATAATTTCTTATTAAATTTTAATTTCAAGAAGCATATTATATCAAATTTTGATATGAAGTAGACACCACATTAGATCTTTTGAAGAGTAAAGAAAGTCTCTCTCTTACTTATTTATCTCCTCAAAGATAATACATTAATAACAATGCATTAATGTCCACCCTTATATTTCTGATCTTATTGAATTGATCCTCTTTTTCTCTTTGCCAATATAGATAAAGTTCTGTTATTTCGTTTATCTATTTGAAAAACCAACTTTATGTTTCTTTCATAATCTTTTTGTTGTTATTATTTTTTATTTTTAATCATGGTCACACTCCTGTCACCTAGGCTGGAGTGCAGTGGCTCATGGCAATGGAAACCTCTACCTGACTCAGGCAATCTTCTGCCTCAGCCTTCTGAGTACCTGAAACTACAGGTACTCTCCACCACACCCAGTTAGTTTTTTGATTTACTGTAGAGATGAGGTCTTGCCAAGTTGTCCAGGTTAATCTCGAACCCCTGGGCTCAGGCAATCCTCTGATCTCAGCCTCCCAATGTGTTGGGATTACAGGTGTGAGCCATTGCGCCTGGCTTCTTTTCTATTATTTATGGCTTCTATAGTCTTTTTTATTTATCTCTGCTTTAATCTTTATTGTTTCCTTTCTTTGCTAAAGTTAAGTTAGTTTGTTCTTCTTTTTCTAGTTTTTTAAAATGCAAAGTTGTTCTTTTGAAATTTTTCTTCTATTTAATATCTTTCCAGTCATATATTTTCCTCTTAGTGCTTTTTTTATGCTCATCATCTCTAATAACACTTTTCAATTTAAAGCCATCTTTCTTATATTAGAATTAGTATTATTTATATTATATACCATTTATTTTATATTGTATTAGTTTTTTCTTATATTAGTATTGTCATTCCTCTTTGGTTACTAATTGCATGGAATATCTTTTTCCATAATTTGACTTTTTTTTTTAAGTGGGATTTATTGGGAGGATAGAAAAACTTCCACAGTGGGAGGAAGCCCAAAGGGGTTGTCCCGTAATTCTACTTTCAACCTATGTATATCTTTATATCTTAAGTAAGTGTCTTGTAGATAGCAAAATTGAATCTTGTTTTTTGTGCGTTTTGGGGGGATTGGTTAATTCTTTATCTCAAGCTTTGTATTTTGATAAGGTAGTTTATAAAGAATTACTATTGCCATTTGACATTTGTTTTCTGTATTCCTTACATATTTTGTCTCTCATTTTCTCCTTTACTCCTTTATTTGTGTAGTTGATTATTGTAATGACTCATTCTGATTCCTTTCTCATTTCTTTTGTATATATTTTATTGTATATTTTATTTGTGATTACCATTGATATTTTATTTGTGATTACCATAGAGATTATATAAAACAGAAGTTATAAGTAATATTCAACTGATAACAACTTAGAAAATTACTTTTTCTACTTTTCTATTTTATATTCTTGGTGGAAAAAAATTACATACTTGTATAATGTATGCTCAATAACCTAGAGTTATGATTATTTATATTCTTTCATCTTTTAAACGCTGTAAAAAAATTAAAATTGAGTCACAAATTAAAATTACAATAATATAGACATTTGTATTTGCCACATGTTTACCTTTTACAGATAATTTTATATTTTTATATGGTTTTGAGCTACTCATTAGCATCTTTTCATTTCAAATTGAAGGAATCTCTTCTTGTAGTACAGGTCTACTGATGACAAATTCTATCAGTTTTTGTTTATCTGAGTATGTTTTAAATTGTCACTCCTTTTTGAAAGAAACTTTTGCAAAGTACAGAATTACTGGTTGATTTTCTTTTTCTATCAGCTTATTAACTATATTGTCCCTTTGCTTTCTGGTTTGCAAGGTTTATGCTAAGAAATAAGCCTGTAACTTTGCTGAGTATAACTGGCATGTGATGAGTCACTTATGTCTTGCCACTTTCAAGATTCTTTCCTGGTCTTTAACTTTGTCAGTTTGATTAAAATGTTTCTCAGTTTAGATCTATTTGAGATTATCCACTTTAAGTTCACTGATCTTCTTATATTTACATACTCATATATTTCTTCAAATTTGAACTTTTTTTTCCCCTCAAATAAGCTACGTGCATCTTTCTTTCTTTTTCTCTTGCCATTCTTGGACTCTCATAATGTGAATATTGGTTGGCTTTAGGTGTTTCATAAGTTCTTCAGGCTGTGTTCATTTTTCTTCAGTTTTTCTTTCCTCTCAGACTGTAAAATTCCAAGTGACTTGTCTTTAAGTTTGCTTTTTCTTTCATTTGGTTATTGGAATCAGTTTCAAGCTATTTGGGCGAACTTTTAACTCAATTATTTTATGTGTAGGTGCTAGGATTTCCATTTGGTTCGCCTTAAATAATTTATACCTCTTTGTTGGTATTCTCATCTTGCTCATATCTCATTTTATTAATTTTTCTTAGTGATCTATCCATGTTTTTCTTTATCTCATTGAATAAATTTATGATTACTATCAAGTAATTGTTATTGTCAAGTAATGCTGAAGCCTGTGTTTCCTTATGGTTGGTTTCTGGAGACGTATTTTATTACTTTGAATAAATCACATTTTCCTGTTTCTTTCCATGCTTTGTAATCTTGGGTATAAAATTGGACATTTAAAAAAAGAGCTACCTCTCCCAGTCTTTGTGGACTCTTTCTGCATAAGAATAAGACCTTCACTTAGCACTACAGTGTGGAAATTCGAGGTCTTTTCAGGTTTTTTTGGAGAATATGTAGTACCTGGACAAACGTGTGTGGGTTTGTGTGTGTGTGTGTGTGTGTGTGTTTCCAATCCCCTCATATAATATGCATGATGCTTTTAAATATGTTAATATTTAACTATCTCTTATCTGTCTCTTCCCAGAGTCATAGATGTTTTATTGTATCCTTCTGCCCAAAATTTCTTGTCTCCAGATACCCATGATTCTGAAGTCTGTTTGTAATTGTCACACAATACATCCCCACCACTGCCTTCTGTGGCCATCACCCTCATATCCAAACTATGCCACAATGCCCATCAATGCTCTCAGTTAGACAAGATAGAAAATAGTCGCCCAAGCCCACAGACGAGCTAGAACATTGCAAACAAACTCCACTCTTTTCCTGCTGTCTTCAGGAAGAACCCAAAAGTTGGACAGTTTCCTCCTGACCATGAAAAGAATGAGAAAGAGGATGAGAAAAGGATGAAGGAAAATGCCACATTTTTTTTTAATCATTTTGAGTGTGGCATTTTCTTTGTGGGTGGTTCCGTTGGTTGTTGCAAATCCTTAGCTTATGTTTGGAGCTCCCACAATGCTACCTTGATCTGTTATGTTGTTGTTTATTTGATATTTCCATTGTACAGCAAGGGCCTAGATCTTCCTGTTCTGCCATCTTGCTTTGCTGAATTCTGGACCACACATTTAAAAGATGTGTTTGATCTCTTTTCTTAAAATTGGGGAATTTCTATTACTGTTCTCAAGTGTACTTACTCATATTTATTCCATATACAATCTGCTATTCTGCATATAAAACATTTTTGTTTAAATCTGCATATTTTTCTATTCTTAAAAACAATGTACACATTTCTACTGAGTCTCTATCTTTTGTCGTCTCTGAACATAGTACTAAAAGTTACTCTAAAAATCTTAATTTGGTAACTGAAATCTGGGTCATCTTCAAGTGTCTTTCTGTTGACTTTTTTTCTTAACTATAGGCAATATTTTTTTGTTTATTTTTTGTGGTAGACCTTAAAGATAACACTTTGTAGAGAATCTAGATTCTAATATCTCCTTATGAAGAATTTTTATTTTTATTCTAACAAGTAGGTACACTACCAACTAATCACCTTGAAACAGTAAAGACTTTGTTTTCACCCAAGGTTAAAAGAAAAATAAATCTTCCAGCTCAGAAGCATAGCTTTTTTTTTAATACAAAACTTGGTCCTGATATTTCTATGCTTATTCCAAAGTGCAAGTTGAGCAGCTGTAACTTGGAGGGACTCATATTCTAAGCTCTAATTCTCCTAGAGTGAGTAGCAATTATTGAACTCTCTGCTCAGTGCTTAGAACTTCCTGGCTGTTGCTTCTTATTGGGCTCTTTGGAGACACCACTGTTCATAGGTAATTTATCAATCACCCATGAATCTGAGAGGGTTTAAACTAGGATTTTTGAGGTTTCATTCTCTGTGGTTTCCTCCTGTCTGTAATATATCTGTGTTTCCAAATTTGAAATTTCTTCAAATTTCTATTTGACTTCCAGTCATTGGATAACATGGAACTGAGAAATATTTAGGGAGAAAACTGAATACACATGCCTCTTACACAGTTTCCTCCCTGGATGTAGTAAATTGTCTCCTATTTTAATATTGTTTTGGCCATTCTAAGTGTCTCCAAAACATGTGTGCTTTAAGAGTATTTTGTCCAAAGTTTATAATTGTTATTTACAAGAGGATTGGTGTAATACCAGCTTCTTCTCCAATAATAGAATAACAGCCCTTGAAATATCAATCTGTCACAGTTAAAGTAAATAAAACTAGAGCTCAGGACCAGAGAATTCTTGAGCAGACAAAGGCAGTTAAATCTCATAAGTGACCTTAGTTTTGCTTAATTTGCAAATATAAGCAAAACTTGGGTTAGTTCTTGTAAATATTTGTATTAAACAAACAAGAAAAAAACAAACAAAAAAAGTCTTAAGATCAACCCATCAGAAGCAGCCAACTAATTTATAAGGATATAACTAGGGACTTTACAGTGGGATAGACCCAAAACAGACAAAACAACAACAAAAACAAGTAAGGTCATACATAAATATAGACATTGCTATACCTAGTAAGGTATAACAGTAATAAATCAAATATTTTATTTGCTTTATTACAGTGTCTGTCTTACCAAAAATTATTTTTTCTTTTTTCTCTCAATGAAGTTCCTAAACCACATCTGATTGTGAGCTGCCCAATTCATGAATCATGGTTTCTTAAATAGATTCTTTAAAAATGTTATTGTAACTCAATGCATATTTAAGAAAGAAATTATATGGATCATCTGAAATAGAAACCAAGAGGATATAGAAGTTCAAAAAATATTACAAAAACACAATAACTCTATTGCACCTAACGTGTATAATTCTCATTAAGCACAAGTTAGTTAGAACATAAGGATAGTTTAATTTGTTGATACTTTTACAATTACTTTGTTAGATAACAAAATATTATTGATGTTTGCACAATAATAATGAGAGGAAGAGAAGTTATAATAATATTATTTGATTCTGAAATCAGTACAATTAAACAGAAACTTATAATTACTATAAAACTTCCTCTTGAAAATATAACAGTGAACACATTCCTTAATATTGGAGAATCTTATGGCTAGAATTTTCTCAATTACCTGAAACTGCTCTAATGACATGATGTTCATATCGATCTCATGGCATCAAAATAAACATTTTCAAGCAGTATAATAAAAGCTATAATCTAGGTTTCAAATTCATGGTTCCTGGCAGAAATGAATTTTCCTCATCGCCCTATAATAAAATTTAGCTGCCAGAATGGAAGTGAGTTGGATTCAGTGTCCATTTTTTAAATTTGTAATTTATAAATAGTTGACATAAAAACTAAAAAGTATTGACTATGTTTTAAATACAGTTCTAAGGTATCACTCATAATTACACCATCCCATAGTCATTGACCTGACTTAGATTCTTAATTCTTGCTGATTTTGTGCTTGAGAAATAATTTTTATCATTATTTCAGATGAAATAACTCTCTGTTTCACTCTATTACTTTTCTGTCGCCAGTTTTTCTATGGAGAGTTAAACAGAACAAGCCATCTTCACTTAGGTATTTGTTGTTATTTAAGAGAGAAAACAGGCTTTTTTAAATTTTCTTTTGTATTCTACAAATGTCGATCAGTTCTACCAAGCCCACTTTTGAGGCATAGTTGCCAAAGTTGTCATTACTGACACCTGGAAAAAACATAGGGATGGCTTTGTGGTTGTATCCACATACTATTATCATAAATTTCTCCTAAACTGAGATTGCATGAATAAACATGATGGACAGATGCAAATCATTTATGGAATTTTTCCTAGTCACCTGCAAAATATTAGCATCAGAACTAAGCTCAGACAGGATTATTCATTGATACATAGATATTAAGGAATGAAAACTACTTGTGGAGATTAAATATCTAAAATATCTATAGTTTATAAGTCTAGTGTAGAAGATAAAATACTTACAATTTTCAACATGGGCATTAAAGAAAACCAAAGAAAAATAAGTTGAGAATAGTAAAATTGTTCTTTCCCTAGTCTATTTTAAACAGTATAATCAGCTAAGACTTTTGTGAATAGGTGATGAGCTTTTGGCATCTGTATTATTTGTCTTGTTATGAAAGTTAATGAGATTTCTATATCAGAGGCAAGGTTATTATTTTTTTGCAGCAATAGATGCATTGTTTTCCCATGCCTTATTTTTTTGCTTTTGCTTAATACAATGAAGGCATGTGCCAATCTTCCTAGGGAAAAGAAGGGTCTTGCACAAAAAGAAAGAAATAAAGTATTGGTCTGGAAGCCCATATAGAACATGACTATCTAATCCTACTGAGGGAGAAGGATTAACCTTCCTCTCCCTCTCTTTTTCTTTTTTTTTTTCTTTTTAATTTTAAAGATGTAGGATACAATTCAGGATTAGATATACACATGGTCATCATACAGGTAAAGTTTGGGCCTCCCTTTGGTCCCCACTTGGCCTGGCTTGAGATCAGGTACCCTTACTGATGTTGTATCCTCCTTGTCCCCATCCCCGATCCTGGTAGTGTCCCGCTACTGCCAATCCCTTTCTTAAAGTATGATAGTAATTGTTCAGGGTCCACTTATGAGTGAGAACTTGTGGTACTCTGTTCTTTGTTTCTGAGAGAGAGAAATCCAAACATTTGGAAGAGAAATACATGACTTTGAGATTCATCACTCTTTGAAACATGAGCAAATATCCTTGGGGAGATAAAAATACCTCTCAGATCTATCATTATCTTATGGTTGTGTACTATTGAGTCATTCTTTCACTTCCAAGGCTTATTTTTTTTTATCTCAGATTGTTGTTAAGGTTTACTAAAAAATCCTTGACTATGAAGAAACCTGAAAATAGTCATATTGCTTCCTGTTAAAAAATGACCACGTAAGACTGAAAGACTTATAAGAACTTAATAAGTGTGAAAATGAAAGGTTCCCAGGCAGTCAGTAAATATAAATAATTGATGGAAGAAAAAAAACAGACAAAAACCCTAGATATGTTTGAGAAATTTAAAGACATTCACTGTGGTTAAAGCAAGAAAACAAAGCAGAGAAGATAAGACTACTGAATATTGAAGTGATCCAGATGACAGCTAAGTAATTAAGTGACTAAATGACCCAGAAATTGTGTATATGGACAGAATGGAATAGGTACAAGATAATCTCTCACAAATACCTATCTCCCAATGTATGAGGTAATAGAGCTGCCAATTAAATATATCAAAAAACAGAAGTATCTATTTTTTATATTCCACCGCTTTAATTCACTTAACAGCGTCAGCCAAAATTGTATTGTCTTTTCACCACTTCTGTGTAAAGCTGGAACAGTCTATAAGTTCTACAGAACTTTTCTTCAAAAATTGTAGAATGTATTCTCTTTCCCAAATAAGTAATTCCATTATGTAAATTAATGCTATTATCAATTCACAATTTTGTTATTGTAACAGACTCCTGTCTCTTCTCCTCTACCTCACCTTTGATACTGTTGATGTTCTAAAATGACTAATAGTAATTTTTTTATAACTACTCATCAGGGAAAGTTAACCATTTACTTGGAATCCTTTAAGGGTTCTCTATGGTTTTCACATTTTCCTTCTTTATTTGATTCCTGCCTATCACACTTACCTTATCTTTCCCTTTTACCAGTTGCATGTATATTTATTCTTTAAGTGACATAGGTCATCACCATGTGCATTGAATTTTTAAATAAAATATATCTGCTAACAGTGATTATGCTTTAAACTTCTGCTTGGAGCACAGTTTTTTCCCTTGCCTGGAATATCTTTCATTCATATTTATTAATCTAAACAATTTCCTACATATGTTAAAACTTAGATCAATCATTGCTTTCTCTAGTAAGTTTTATCTTGCTTCTGGTTATGGTTTAAAAGGCTGAATTTTAATTCAATTATTTCTTGTCATCGCGACCACAGTTCTACTATATGACATACAAAAAAGTCCTTCATTTTCTCAGTATTTAACTAGATCTAACTCCCTTAAAGATAATCATACTTTTTTTTAACTTTAAAGTCAATTCCATTTCCAGACACATACAAAGTATTCAAGTAATAATTGTTGAATGAAAGACTAAATTAATTACTAAATAAATTTTTCATCTTGATAAAGGATGCATTTATTGGATACTTGCTGTGTGCCATCAACATGTAAAAGAGAGATATTTTTTATTCTAAAAATTTAGCAGTATGAAACACCTTTGGAAACAACTGTTGTCCAAAATATCTGTGTTAGAGAACTATTCATTCTTGTGAATAAAATTAATTGTATTAATTGTATTTTTTTATTTTTTATTTATTATTATTTGTTTTTTATTTATTATTATTATTTATTAATTAATTTTATTAATTGTGAATAAAATTAATCAGGTAATTTAACTATTTTTGTTTTTTATAAATATATGTGTAAAAACATTGGCCTTTATACAAATACGGAAATCTTTCTAGGAATTCTAATTATCTTACAGAGATATACATGCATACACACACACACACACACACACACACACACACACACAATGAATATTTGAGTATCTTCACGTTTGAACTACATGTTTAGTCCTTTTTCCATGCTGTGTTTGTTTTTTTATAATTGATTTTTTTGAAATATTTATTTATTCTGAATATATTTACTTATTTTTAAATTTTACCTATTTAATTAATCATTCACTTAATTACATATTTTGAATGAAGAATCATTTTTCTTTTCCCTTTAGAGAAGAAAGCTTAAATTACACTACAGCTGAACTTTGAGTGTTCATATGTGTTTATGTCTATGTGCATGAGATTATACAAGTGTGTGCCCATGTCCTGTGTATATGTAATTTTCAAATATTTTGGGTTTTCTTTTTTTTTTTTTTTGAGTTGGAGTCTCACTCTGTCACCCAGACTGAAGTGCAGTGGGCACCCTCGGCCACCACAGCCTCGACCTGCTGGGCTCTGGCAATCCTTCCACCTCAGCCTTCCAAGTGGCCGGGAATTACAGGCATGTGCTACCACACCTGGCTGATTTTTTTTTTATTTATTGTAGAGATGAGGTCTCGCTGCCCAGGCGGGTCTCGAACCCGCGAGTTCAGGCAATCCACTCACTTCAGCCTTCCAAAGGTGCGGGGATTACAGGCTGAGCCACTGAGCCTGGCTTATTTTGGGTTTTCTTAACCAGTTTTTCTTCATTGTGAGAACTCACCTTCTACACTTTGATTTTTTTTTTTTTTAAAGATGTGGGGTACAATTCAGATTTACGTAAACAAGTGATCATCTTACAGGCAAAGTTTGGGCCTCCCATTGGTCACCACTTCACCTGCTTTAAGATCAAGTATACTTATTGATGTTATGTGCCTCCTATCCCTCTCCTGGAAATGTCCTGCTACTGTCAATCTTTTTCTTAATGTATTATTGTTAACGTTCAGAATACGTTTATGAGTGAGAACATGTGGCACTCAGTTCTTTATTTCTGTGATAGATCACTGGGTATGATAGACTCTAAATCCATCCCAGTTTCTGTGAAAGCCACAATTTTGTTCTTCTTTATGGCTGTATAATATTACATCATGTATATGTACCACATTTTTTTAATCCAGTCCAGTTTCAATGGGCAGCATGTTTGGTTCCACATTTTTGCTATTGTGAATAGTGCTACAATCAACATATATGTGCAGGTATCTTTTTTGTAGAGTGATTTAAGTTCCTCCAGGTATATTCCCAGTAGGGGGATTGCTGAGTCACACAGAAGGTTGATTTCTAGTTCTTTTAAGAATCACCGCACTGTTTTAAACTTTTGGTTTTGAAATAATGAGAGTCACAGAAAGTTAAAATGCTAGTATAGAAAGAGGTCCTGCATACGTTTTCCCCAATGGTTAACGTTTTACATAATTATAGTACATTATCAAAAACAAGAATTTGACATTAGCACAATATGTGTGTACAACTCTTTACTATTTAATCACATGTATAAGATATGCGTAACTACTAGTAGCAGTGGTAAAACTCCTGACTCTCCCAAAGGCCTCCCCTGATTTCTCCCAGCAAGGGGAGGGCTGCCATGTTCCATCAGGTGAAAGTGAAAGTCCACACTCCCTATCTAATTTCCATTATACTATGGGCAGGAACATTATTTACCCTTTTACTGTCAGTGCAGTTGAAACTCCAGCTACCTACTTGAACATCTTTCATGTCATCCTCTTGGAGAATTGGGTTGCCTTATTTCAGCCTGGTAAATATAGACATATACAATTCTCACTAAAACTTTACTGGCATGAATAAGCGTGGCATGGTGGTGTTTTATTGACCGTAGAACAGATATTATGTAAAAGTTTTCTGTCTTTCTAGATGGTCTCTTTCCTGTCCTTTTTGAGTTGTTTACTTTGTTTTGCTAGAAAGAACATTTTTCCTAAAGGCTTTTTTTTTTTCCATACTCTGCAGTTTACATAAACGTACATTTTCCTGGATTTTGACTCATATCATTGTTCTACTTATCGGTCTTTTACACATATCTTGCTTTTTAAATTATATAATAGTTTTAATTTCAGGCAGATTATGTCTGCTTCTCTCTCTTTTGTTCCATTAATTTAAGTCTTTCTAATGTCTTCCGATAATATTTTAATTTTTAACTGAGGCATCTTGCACATTTTTGTTAAAACAATTCTTAGTTTATTTTATCTCTTTCTGTGCTTATTTTCCACATTTGAAATTGACAATATAATAAATAATAAATCATGCTTAGGGAATGGAAGTTCAGTAAAATAAATATTTCTGTTATTTCCAAATTCATTTGTATATTCAGTGGAACCCTAAACTAAATACTAATAGATTATTACATTCCAAAACAGATTTTAGGAGTGAAAGAACATTGACAACACTGATATTCACATTTTTCCATTAATGTTATAAAGATATTTTAAAAATCATCAGAAACTGATAGTATTATATTTGGAATAATCTTTGTTAAACATCTATGCATAGATTGGCATTTTAGATGATTTCACTTTGTTTTAAGATATATATTGACAAAGTTGAGGAAATGTCAATTCTCTTTTTGGATAATTTATTTGTCATTTTATTTCCACAATGACATTAATGTCATGAGTCAAAAACAATAAAGCTTTATGAAGAAGAGATGTTAGATTTTGGAAGACAAGACTTTTTCCTACTCCTATCTTACTTGCTGATCAGAAAGGGAAAACATATTTTTCTGTGCTTTGGGGGTTGGCGGACATACTGTGAAGGTGTACTCTCACAGAGAAGAATGTTCAGACTCCAGCTGAGAGTATTTGGAGAGGGCAGTGCCTGACAAGAATCTATACTGAAGAGCCAACGCTGATCTCAGAAAAATAATGATTGTGCTTAAATGCAATCTAAAAATTCTGTAACAAGGGAAGGAATTTTCAGTAGAAACCAGACAGGGCCTTATCTTTTTAGCTTTTTCTTTCAGTTAGAATATTTTTTTTTTATCTAAGTTATTTTCTCCTTTATCTAAGTTATTTTCTTTCAGTTAGAATATTTTTTTATCTAAGTTATTTTCTCCTTCAGATTTGCATTTATAAAAATGGAAAATCCAGTATTTGAATCGAAATAAACACAGTCATATATTCTTGGAAAGGGCATTTGATATACCAAGCAACACTGAAATGTAAGGGCATTTGATATACCAAGCAACAATGAATGAAACATATAATTGCATCACATTATATGAAGTATATGAACCAACATATAATCTTTACAAAGTCATGTTAGATAGATTTGGGCTATTCATTTAATAACCGTGGGACTCACTTTTTCAATTTGAAATGTGAATATTTTACTGTACAAAACATAAGACTTTTTTCCCTTATAATCTTATACATTCATCTAATAATTTCCTTTTGAAAATTGTGTTGTTATTCCACGCAATATTTACTCTCAGTTTAAAACATATCTCTCCAGAACCATAAATAAGTAATGTATTATTTTATTCTTTTTATAAATGTCAAAGTTTTAAAAATGAAATGAATGGAACACATAGTAGCATAAAGAATGTAGGATCAAAGTGATAATAAAGGTAGAATTTTAATAGATTTATATGGATAATTGAGAGAAGCATGACTATTTCCTCTCTTTTATGTTTAATGTCATTTTAACTGTCTTAACTCCTTATAATACTGTATAGACATTTTACAGTCTAGATCTTTATTATTTTTTAAAAAAATTATCAATTATGCGGTTTTTTAAAAATCAAATCACCTGGAAGCAGTTTGTTCTGAGTCAAGTGATGAAGAATTCATTTTCATATCCATGGTATATTCATGGAGTTTCTTGCAATGCCAAAAAACTTTAAAGTGCAAGATATGTGTGTATGTGTGCATCTGTGTGTGTTTGAAAGAGAGAGAGAGAATGAATATGAAAGCAAGCTACAGGTGTCGAGGAAAAAAAGGCCTTACTCTTATGAAGTTGATTCCATTTATTTTCCTTCTCATTCTATCCTAGCTTCTTCCTCTTCTTCTCAACAAAATGTAATACTATTACAGTTGAACATTTCCCAATAGGAAGAGATGTAGCTGCACATTCAAATTCCTCAAACCAAAAAGCAATCTATACACTATGGCAGGTATGTTGTTCCAGAAGAAAATCGGTTTTTGTGCTTTTTAAAGGAAGAACAGTGAGAATCTGGGAGAAGAAAAATTCAGCCTGGAAATAACCACATTTATCTCTTTTCAAGAGAGAAATGATGATGATGATGATGATGATTAAATACAAATGCAATTTATTTGCTATATAGAGGACTATTAAATTCTGTATAATATAATATATAATATTTCAAGTACAGTGAGTTATGCTATATTAGTTTATGTTTTTTGTTGGATTGGTTCATTTTGTCTAAGTTGAACTAATCACTATAGAGTTGTTCCTAAACTTTATTTATCATCCTTTTTTTAATTTTTAATTTTTTTATTTTAAAGATGTGGGGTACAATTCAGGGTTAGGTATACAAATGTTCATTATGCAGGTACCTGTGTTGATGAGGTGTGCCCCAGGCAGATTTTGACTACTGCCAATCCTGCTTCCCCATCTCCCTCCTGGAAGTTTCCCACTACTGCCAAACCTTTTCTTAAAGCTATACTAATCAAAACAGTCTGGTATCGGTGCAAGAACAGGCATATAGACCAATGGAACAGAATAGAGATTCCAGAAGTAAAGCCTCAATTTCTCAACCAACTCATCTTCAACAAAGCCTCCATAACTAATGACTGGGGAGGGGAGAATCTATAAAATAAATGGTGCTAAGAAAACTGGCTGACCACATGCAGAAGATTAAAATAAGATCACTACCTATCCCCATACACACAAATTAACTCTAAATGGACCAAAGACCTAAACGTAAAATCTCAAACTATAAGAATCTTAGAAAGCATAGGAGACACCCTTATGGAAATTGGAACTGGCAACCAATTCCTGATCAAAACCCCAAGTGCCCATGCCATAAGAGATAAGATAGACAAGTGGGACCTCATCAAACTGACAAGCTTCTGCAAAGACTAAGAAACCACCAAGAGAGCAGGGAGACAGCCTACAGATTGGGAAAAAATATTTGCCAACTGTATGTCTGACAAAGGCCTAACATCTAGAATCAACATGACAAAAAGAAAACAAACAGCCCCATTATAAAGTAGGCAAAAGATATGAATATTTAACATGCTTTATATATCTGTAAGAGTGGTAACCGTGTCATTCCATATTGATAATGTGTGTCCTCTTTTCTTCTTGTGAGAATTGTTGAAGTTATTTTTTTAAGTTTACTTTAACACAATGATTAACTTAAATCTGGTTCACAGACAGTATATGTTACCTACTACTAAGGGAAATATATATCAGCAGTCTACAGAGAAAGTAAAAAAAAAAAAATGTTAAGCTCAAGGAAAATGTGGATGTTTCATGCATTTAAATCACATATCCAAGTTGGTATTCAGCTTATATAGTGGCGACTGCATTCCTTTTCAAAGGTATATTAAACATGTGGGATGAATACAATGGATGAGTAATGACAGAAGCCTATGATTAAGATAGTTTACTGCTTATTAACACTAAATTGACAGTGTGAAGCTTTTCATGTAACATGAGGTGGGACTTAATGGTTAAGAGAAAGAGTATCATTAGACATATTTAGAACTTTCCAACTCTTCTACTTATGTCTATATCTGAAAGATGAATACATAACATTTGTGGGTAGGTGAACAACTTTTGATAGAACTCATATTTTTCGAAATTAACTGATGGGTTGAGATAGTCACAATAGCAGATGAATTTGGAATGAAGGCTTCTCCCTCAAACTAAGCAAAAAGATTATATAAGCAGTTGCATAGGCTTAATTGAATTCAAAATTATTAGTAATATTTTGTGCTAAGTAACTTAGTTCTATTTCATAGATCAGCATATGTTTATCATGATAAACATATGCTGTATATGATCAGGACTAATGCAGTGCAATGACAGGCACTTCTCTTGAGTGCAAAATTTTAAAGAGGCAATAAAACACTCAGTAATTAATACAAATAATATGTATAAACTAAAACTTAATACAACAATTCCAATATGAACAAAAGATCCATTTTTTGTTTTTTTGAAATATAGGATCTGACTTCCAGGATCCACAAGGAACTAAAATGAATTGAAAGAAAAAAATTAAAAAGTGGGTAAAGGATTTGCTAACTATATGATCCTCTACCTTGAAAATCAAGAGAATCTGTCAAAAAAAAAAAAACTGGCTTACACTGATAAAGGACTTTGGCAAAGTTTTGGAGTACAAAATAAATGTGCAAAAGACAGTTGCATTCTTATACACCAACAACAAGCAGGTGGAGAGTCAAATAAAAAGCATAATCCCATTCACAATAGCCACCAAAAAAATGAAATGCCTTGGTATCTTCCTAACCAGAGAAGTGAAAGACCTTTACAATGAGAACCGCAAAACACTGCTCAAAGAAACCCAAGAAGACACAAACAAATGGAAAAACATTCCATGCTCATGGATAAGAAAAATCAACATTGTTAAGATGTCCATCCTAACAAAGGCAACTTACATATTCAATGTAATACCCATTAAATTAGCAACATCATTCCTCTCAAACCTGGAAATGACAATACAGAAATTCATAGGGAAACATAAGAGACCACAAATAGCAAAAATAATCCTTAGCAAAAGAAACAAAGCAGGAGGTATCACACTTCCAGACTTCAAACTTTACAATAAGGCTACAATAATTAAAACAGCCTGGTATTGGTACAAAAACAGGCATGCGGACCAATGGAACAGGATAGAGATTCTGGATGCAAAGCCTCAGTTTCTCAGCTAACTCATCTTTGACAAAGCCTCCAACAACAATCACTGGGGAGAGGAGAACCTATTCAGTAAATGGTGTTGGGAAAACTGGCTGACCACATGCAGATGATTGAAGCAGGAACCCTACCTATCACCATACACAAAAATCAGCTCTAAATGGATCAAAGACCTAAATGTAAAACCTCAAACTATAAGAATCTTAGAAAACGCAGGAGACACCCTTATGGAAATTGGAACTGGCAACCAATTCCTGATTAGAACCCTAAGTGCCCATAACATAAAAAATAAGATAGACAAGTGGGACTTCATCAAACTAACAAGGTTCTGCAAAGCAAAAGAAATCATCAAGAGGGCAGGGAGACAGTCCACAGAATGGAAAAATATTTGCCAACTGTGTATCAGACAAAGGCCTAACATCCAGAACCTACAAGAACTCAAACACGCCTAAAGGGAAAAAACAGCCCCATTAAAAAGTGGGCAAAAGACATGAATGGACACTTCTCAAAATAAGACATACGGACAGCCAGCAGACACATTTTAAAAAGTGCTCAACCTCACTAATCATAAGAGAAATGCAAATCAAAACTACATTAAGATACCACCTAACCCCAGTAAGTAAGGCCATTAATAAAACAAACAACAGATGCTGGTGAGGATATGGAGAAAAAGGAAAGCTTCTACACTGCTGGTGGAAATGCAAATTAGTGCCGCCTCTTTGGAAGACAGTGTAATGATTTCTGAAAGAATTAGAAATTTATCTTCCATATGACCCAGCAATCCCCCATTGCGAATATACCCGGAAGAACTCAAGTAATTCCACCAAAAAAACACCTGCACATGCATGTTTGCTGCACCTCTATTCACAATAGCAAAAGCATGGAACGAACCATGCTGACGGTCCAAGGTGGACTGGTTTAAAAAAAAAATGTGATACATATACACATTGGAATATTATGCAGCCATAAAGAAGGACAAACATATGTACTTCACAGCAACTTGGATAGATTTAGAATCTATCATATTCAATGGTCTATCACAGAAACAAAGAACAGAGTAACAAATGTGCTCACTCATCAACGAAACTTGAACAATTATAACACTATAAGAAAGAGATTAGCAGTCGTAGGAGACTGCAGGGGAGGGTGGTAGGATTGTCAGTTGAGGGAAACTGCCAGGGGAAGGAGAGGCACATCCCATCAACAAGGGTACTTGCATAATGAACATTTTTATACCAAGCCCTGAATTGTACCCCACATCTTTAAAATAAAGAAACAAAGTGGGCAAAGACATGAACAGACAGTTTTCAAAGGAAGACATACAGGCAGCCAATAAACACATGAAGAAATGATCAGCCTCAATAATAGTAGAAATGTAAGGGTGCCTATTATTAATAAATCAAAAACAACAGGTGTTGATGAGACTGCAAAGAAAAGGGGACACTTCTACACTGTTGGTGGGAATGTAAGTTAGTTCAACTTCTATTTAAAACAGAATGGTAATTCCTCAAAGAACTAAAAATTGAGCTTCCATACAATCCTGCAGTCCCCCTCCTAGGAATATACCCAGACAAATCTCTCCACCAAAAAGTCACCTGCACACACATCTTTATTGCAGCACAGTTAAAAACAGCAAAAACATGGAACCAACCCAGATTCCCATCAAGAGGGGACCGGATAAAGAAAATATGGTACATATATATATGATGGAATATCATACAACCATAAAGAAGAAAAAAATCATGGCCTTTGCAGCAACTTTGAGTCAGTTGGAGACCATTATACTAAGTAAACTATCATAGAAACAAAGAACTAAATACCGTATGTTCTCACTCATAAGCGGACCCTGAACCCTAGTCATATTAGTACAAGGATGACATGAGCAGACACTAGAAACTGGTCAAGGAGGGAGGGAAGGAGGAGGAGAGGCAACATGGTCAACCACCGGGGACTTGAACCACTATCAGGGGAAAGAGAGGGCCAGTTAGAAGCCAAAACTTCACCTGTGTGCCACCTACTTATGCAGCAAATCTACACTTGTACCCCACAACTCTCTCTCTATTTCTTTTAAGATAGGATGAGCACATGCTTGCTTATGCATTCTAAAGTGCTGCACCTGTCTGGTAAACTAACATGCAGACCAACATTCAAGCCCTCTTCTAAGTGTTTAGATAACTTTGAAATGCAAAAGCACTTCAAACTTGGCATAATTTTACATTTTCTTAGCACATGTATGTTCTTGGCATAATGCATCTGGTCTTTCTTAGTCCCATAGAATCCATTGGTTTGTGGCTGCATCATCTAGGAAAACCAAGGCATTTAGGAGTTTCCCTTTATATGCTTTCCTAGCATGGATGGTGTGAGCAATACTTATTTATAATATTATTACACTTTGCTTCCATTATAGCGGCAACCAGAGAAAACACCTACTTTTCCCAGAATTGTTCTACGTGTAGATATGTAATTCCAACTTATTGAGATATTTTACAATGATAAAGGCAAAACCTTGATGTGACAAATAGAAGAGATTTAAGGCTTGAGCAAGGGAACTTGGGCATGGACTAGCAGAGGAATGAATTAAAAATGGGTTTTAGAACAGTCCTCAAACTGTTCATATACATTCCTTTCAAATAGAAATTGCCTCCCAATTTTAAAACATTAGACATTATAGTCATTTAATTGTTGGAATCAATTTAATTTGCATTACTATCATAACAGGAAATGTGTTTGATTGATGCAAGCAAGTTATTTCACATCTTTGATTTGATATTGAAAGATGAGATTTTTCTTAAGTAATTGTGTATTAATTTTTTTACCTTAATTTTAATGTAGTAGTTGAACATGCAAAAAATATATATATCCAACAAATGTATTGCATTTATATAGCATGATAATTCATGGACAATCATGAACACACCATCTGTCTACCCTATATGAGATGTGTCTACCTGGCATAGATTTTGTTTATAGACTTCATCATGATTTCCTGACTTTCAATAAGTGAGTTAAGCCCGTCTAAATTTATTGAGATTTACATTAATTTGGGGCTCTTTTTTCCATGCTTTAATCCTTTCTTAATTGTTGCCTTTTTCATTTATTAATATTGGCTTTTTTTTTTAATTTAGCTAATTTTCTTAAAAATTATTTACTGTACCTCTATTGGTCTACTATTCATGCAGACTCTAATCAGGTCATCCATGAAATTTTACTGTGTATATTTAACGATGTCTAAATTTAAGTAACATTCTAAACCCTCTCCTTTAAATTAAGAGAAATTCAATAAAATTTTATTACTTATGATTTTCAGGTACATGTTATTGCTTTCCATTATCTTTGTTGTGTCTAGTAAAGACACACCAGAACCTGTTATTTTTTATTAATGATGGCCATCCTTACTGGAGTTAGGGAGTATTTCATTGTGACTTTGATTTGCATTTCTGTTGATTAGTGAAGCTGAGCATTTTTTTAAATGTATCTGTTGACTGCTTGTACATTATCTTTTGAAAAGTGTATATGTATGCCCTTTGCCCACTTTTTAATAGGATTGTTCATTTTTTTCCTTTAAGCTAATCTGAGTTCTTTGTGGATCCTGGATGCTAGGCCTTTGGGACCTTATCAAACTGAAAAGCTTTTGCATAGCAAATGAAAATGTGAAGAGAGTGAGGAGACAACCCACAGAATGGGGAAAAAATATTTGCTAATTATGTATCCCCTCTCTTTTAAAATTAATCCACAATTATTTAGGTTTTTTTTTTCTTTTATAGACAGGGAATTTTTTGTGTGTATCTTCTAATATATTGTTTTAAAAAGTTGTTATTTCTCTTGAGCATTCTTGGCATAAGAATGCTCATAAGATTTAATAACATTATTGTCTAGTGATAATACATATCTTGGGTATCCTTTTCCATTTACTGTCTCTGTGACCTTTGTCATGTCACCTCAGTCTGGCTCAATTTACTATTTTCTTCTGTAAGACAGAATTTATCATAATGGCATAACTACCTCATAGGGAGGGTGTTGAGATAAATTAGATAATAAACGCAAATACTGCTCGGCAAGCAAAAAAGTTCATATAAATATTTAAAGTTATCATTATTATTATCATAGATTATTTTTGTTCTCATTATGATTATAATTTAACTTTATTGTTATTTATTTTTTACTATTAATTGTTATAATATTTGCTATGTGTATTGTGGTAATTGGATAATAAATTATATTAATTTTTACTATTTATTTTGATTTTTAAACTGGCTGATTCTTTAAAATATTAATTTTATGCATACTATTAAAAAGTTCACTATGTCTGGGTGTAAAGTTTTCCTTTACATGATTTAGATCTTGTCTATTACTATATATTTTTGTTAAGATCCTCATGCTCACAAAATTTATATCTTTAGGTTTCAGATATATGACAAAGTAACAGTTCTTACTCTTTTTGCCATTAGGAGTAGAGTTTATAAGATGAGTCCTGTCAGTAAGCTCTGAGAGTATAGATTATCGGGTTATGTTAGGACTTAAACATTTGACAGTCACCCAGATTCTGTAGCCTCCTCTCTTGTTTTGTAACAAGAGTGAAGAAAGTCTTGTGTTAAAATGTCAAGTTAAGGTATTAAACACTGAATCACTAAGTAATCACATGGAATACCATATCTCTGGAGAGTCATAAAATCTGCAGGAAACTTTGAGTGAATGAAAGCAATCCTTTGTTTTGCCAAGCTTTGAAGATTTTGAGATTCTTTGTTAACTAAAATAGTCAGAATGTTATTATGAAATAAAATAGTAAAACTAAGCTTCAGTTGGTACTTGAGGGTAGAATGTCTTTGGATTACTGAGTGGAAAGATTGTAGTGTTAGGCCAGAGTATACAGGCAAATGTGCTGAGGGATGGTGTAGAGATCAGTCTCGCAGCATCTAGAGGTAAGAATTTAGGCTGGTCAAAGATGTTAGGAGGACTGGCCTGAACAAGAAGACCTGCCTCTGGAATTCTCAGCTGGCTAAGTTTTCAGAGGAAACAGTGATACCTAGTTTCAATTGAGGAGCATAGAAGAGATACAGAAGATAGATTTCCAAAATCACTTTGATCTAAGAACGTGATATAAGGTGATTGATTAAAGTTTTCTGAGGATTTTTATACTCCAGAGGAAAAAAAAAATCTGTCTGGGTTACTAGGAATTATTGATTTTTGCATATCAATTAGCAAGACAAATTGTAAGTCAACTATTTCTCAAAGCCAGAAGAAAATATTATAAACATATTGCGTATTAAAACTGTGAAAATAAATGAAAATATTCATAATGAATTCTAAAATGTAGTGCCAGTTGGCTTTGCTAAGGGCTGCACTGCCTCACGCAAAGCAGCAATCTTGTGGAACACAAGGGAAAGTCTAGTTCCACTCTAGTTGTTTTGCTTACCAGACTCAATGTGGTAAAAAAAAAAAAAAAAAATCTAAAAATCAAAACAAAAAGACTGTCTAATTATCTGAATAAATGACTATCTCCGATGCATGTGGCTTGACTTTTTGCAGGAAGGTTGAGTTTTCCCGATACACAATGAAACTGCTGGGACAACTCTAAGTAAGACATAATCACATGATAGGATATCCAAAATACGGCATTTAAAAAGACAAAGTAGATATTAAAGTTAATGAACAAGAAAACTGCATTACAGAAAGATGGTCAGTGAGACTAGAACCTAAAACTTTGAATAATAAGAAAAAAGTTATGAAAGAGTTAATAAATTACAAATTATACATTTATATTTGTTCTTACTTTAAACTTAGTATTTACTGATCTTTGCTGAAAATCTATAAAAAAATGAAAGAAATAAGGAAGAATGTTTCATCAAATATTATTTACTACTTTGTTTCTGGAAGTTAGACAGTACAAAAAGTGCAGTAGATGGATATAAGTGTGAATAAGATTGATAAAGTCCTTACTGTCAGAGTATGAAAAAGAGAACCTTTCAGACTAGCATTGTCTGTAACATGGGCAACCTGTACACTTCTAAAACACGTAGAAATATATAACCAAAGTTGAGTATTACACTTCAAAGGGACTTCAGTATAAATCTGCTTTAAATTTTTTAATTTATCAGGTCTCATTCCTTTTGTTCTAAGATTGGCCAGATTCCAAGTCTTTACTTAGTCTTTCCAGATATCTAAAATATTGTCTTAGTTGGTTAAGACTATTCTTTTGAATATCCACCTTTGTTTCTAGTTGATAATAATCGAATGCATCTTCAGTGGTGATATTGCATAATAAATAACTCTATAATCTGACCCAACAAAAATTTACGAAATATCTTTGTTTCCAAAGTTTGTCATTCCCATCCTATTTGTCATATATTCTTATATATCTTAACTATTTCTGTCTGCTTGATTGTAACAGATTTTCTGTTATCTTTGTTAACAAAGTGCAAAAGGATCCTATTAAAATAACAAAACACATCTTAGACAAAAGTCCAAAATACCCCAAAGTGTTTAGACATTAAGCACTTCAGTTTTGAGCCGGGCTCGGTGGCTCAGCCTGTAATCCCACGCCTTTGGGAGGCTGAGGTGAGTGGATTGCCTGAGCCCGCGGGTTCGAGACCCGCCTGGGCAGGCAAGACCTCATCTCTACAATAAATCAAAAAATCAGCCGGGCGTGGTAGCGCATGCCTGTAATTCCGGCTACTCGGAAGGCTGAGGCGGAAGGATCACCGGAGCCAGCAGGTCGAGGCTGCGGTGGCCGGGAGCGGCCACTGCACTCCAGTCTGGGCGACAGAGTGAGACTCCAACTCAAAAAAAAAAAAAAACACTTCAGTTTTCAGAAAAGAACCCAGAAGTAAAATACTTTCAAGGAAAGAAATGTTATTAATCAGGAATATTATTTTGAGACATATCTTGGTCTTATAGCTAAAATATCAAGGAGCAAAGCTTATCACTACTCCTTGCTTTCTGTATAATCTGAAGAAAATAATTTAACTGCTCAACAATGGTCATCTCATAGAATTTCCTTTGAGATTACATCCAATGCTGAATGGATTAAAAAAATATTTATGGCAATTATAAAGAAAAAATAAGAAAGTTGTGTTTAAGGAAAACAACCTTTATGTGCCCTATAAAAAGCCAACATATTTATCCTGAATTGTAATGCCAACAATTGATGAGAAAAAAATTTTGCTATAATTTTATTGCATTATACATTTATTAGCATAGTGCTTTTTATTGTGCCTGCGTTCAAAGATGGTCTCTTAGGACAAATGTTTGATTTTTACAACTTGCCACCTTAGGGTTCTTTTATTTTCACATTGTATACAGAGCTAAAAGAAAGAGTCTTCTGAATATATATGAGAAAGCCTGTGCAGGTAAAGCATTTGAGATCATTATTCACACAAGAAAGCCTTGAAACAGAAATAGGGATACTTTGGTTTAATGCCTCACTTTTTAACTGTATGCAGAAAATGGCCCGGCAACAAGAGATTTAATGTGCAAGTCTCTTGTTTGAGGTTATCAAGCAACACATTATATATCAAGTAGCTTCTGCCACTAAAACCTCCTTCTAGGGGGAAGAACACATTGGATATATAAATTATTGTTTTCAAGTATAGTTATAAATTATTCAGAGGTTGAAAATAAGTAGGTGTGTTTTTAGGAAGGGCAGAAAAATGTAGCTTTATCCCTGGTTTACTTCTTTGTCTTTATTTTTACCTAGCCCCTAGCTCCAGATGTATTAACAAATATATAATATTAAGCATATAAAAGTATAGATTTATATATAATGTAATATCAAATGTTCTACCAGCTTGTCTTCTTTATTCTTACCAACAGAAAATAGTTGCTGCAATTAATTCAAAAATAAATGCATTAGATAGAGCTATTAAGCAAACTTCTCTTCACCAAGAATGCCAGAACTGATGCCATTTTCCTTGTAAATACAGGAGTAATTTTTCCAAGTTATTCCTCCTCTCTTCTTTTAACCGGCTTTGTCATTTTTTTGTTTGACAAAATTCCTATTTGTGACAACCGTGCCCCAGTTTTTCCCTCACTATCTTTGGGATCCACTCACTTACGCATTGGCTCAAGAATTTTCCAGTGTCTGAATAACTTGATCAACCAATCTTTATAAAGTATTTAACGTAATATTATATCGAAGTTAATATATAATGACTTCAGTTTTTGTGTCAAATGATACTATACCTAAATTATAAATTTTACATCTTGGAGTTTTTATCTCGAGCTTAACTTTATAAGATTTGAAAAGAGGCATTCCTTGATTGAGAACGTATTCTAGAAATCTGAAAAATATGTTTACAAATGTAACCTTAGTTATACATTTTCAAAGGAGAATTTGTATACAGATTTATCAGTGGACCCCTAAAAGATAAATGATTTTTGTGATGCTTCACTTCTTGATATACTTTCTTGGTATCAGTGTTAATTGGACAAGAATACAATAGATTATAATCCTATGCCTAATGTAATTCCTTTTCTAGTTAGAGCAGCATATGGAAGTCCTGTCACAACATTTTGATGGTCTCATGTAAGATTTGGAATTTAAATTGGTGTCTATTTGTTAGATGCCAGTACTGCTGTCATATAAATTATACTTTCTCTTCATTGAAACTGAGAAACACTTGAAATATTGTATTTAGCTTATTTCTAACATGATTAGGAAACAGAAAGAGAATAACCTGTAAAAAGTGCTCCACTGACATGACAATTGAAGTGTTTTTTATAATAAAGAAAACATTGAATAAGTTAGAATAAAAACACCAAAACAGTGTGAAAAAATGAACTCTGGCATGCTCGCTGGAATAGTATACAACCATTAACAAATGATATCATAATCTTTTTTTGTTGTCATTTTGAGAAAGAAGGATTTACTGAGAGGACAGAAAACCTCCCAAAGCAGGAGGGGACCTAAGGGGGTTGCCCAGCATAATAATTGTAGATGAACAACTATAATAGCATATAATTAAAGTACGACCACCTTTTAGAAAAATCATGTATGTTAGAAAAATACATTAATGGAAAACAAACCTCAAAACTTTGATTGACCTACATGACCACTTTGGCCTATTAGACTTGAGAATTGTAAACACCTGCGTTAACATGACATAGCTATTAGGACCATAAACTGAGATAATCTGTGTTGACACGACTTAGTTCTTTTTTCCAGGGAAAATTTTCCTGGAAAGAGATAAAACCATAAACCAATAAATAACTTTACTGTTTGTATTAGGAATTTTCTGCTGATCAATTATCTGATAACAACCATTTCCTGACCTTGGGGCCCAAATAATTAAAAAAGCAACAGTTTAATTTTCAAAACTAACTTCAAGACCCTCACTTTGATATGCCCATCAATCATAAGTTTTACATCAGAAACTGTCCAGTTTCTAATAGTGTTTCTCCTTGGAAGACACAATAAACACTAAGTCCCAACCCAAAATACTAAGAATAACTATTTTGACATTCCATTTCTTAGATCTTGTGGATGTCCTTGACTTTTTCAGGGTGGTGTTCTTCCCCTTACTAGAGTGAGTTCTTGCAAATTTACCTCTGCTTTGTTAATATGCTGTATTCTTGAGGGAGCTCAACAGAATATTGAAAGTCAAGTTGCACCAACTATTTTATTTCTCAAGCAATTAATTAGAACGTGAACCCATTTACACCTTCCAAAACATTGTGACACGTTTTCACTAGATTTTTATGTCCTTTGGTCCCAAACCTTAACTGTATATCAAAAGTCAGTTTCTAATGGTGGTCCTTACAATATTTGATGATTACTTTATCTATCTTTTAAAATTTTTTTTAAAGATGTAGGGTGCAATTCAGGATTAAGTATACAAATGGTCATTGTACAGGTAAAGTTTGGGCCTCATTTTGGCCACCACTTCACTTGGTTTGAGACCAGGTGCCCTTTTTGATGAAGTGTGCCCCCTCACTCCCCTGGCAGTTTCCCACCACCGCCAATCCATTTCTTGTAGTATTATGATAATTGTTCAGGGTCCGCTTATGAGTGAGAACATGTGGTACAAAGTTCTATGTTTCTATGATAGATCATGGAGTATTACAGATTCTAGATCAATCCAGGTTGCTGTGAAGTTCATAATTTTGTTCTTCTTTATGATTGCATAACATTCCATAGTGTTTATGAACCACATTTTTTTATTCAGTCTACTTTCGATGGGCAGCATCGAAAACATTGATTCCATGTTTTTGCTATTGTGAATAGTGCTACAACAAACATGAGTGCACAAGTAACTTTTTTATAGAATGATCTGAGTTCTTCCGGGTATATTCCCTGAAGGGGGATTGCTGGGTCATATGGAAGGTTGATTTTTAGATCTTTTAGGAATCTTCACACTGTTTTCCACAGAGGTTGTACTAGTTTACACTCCCACCAACACTGTAGAAGTGACCCTTTTTTCTGCATCTTCTCCAGCAACTCTGTTGTTTACTGAGTTATTGATGATAAACATCCTGACTGGTGTTAGGTGGTATCCCAGTGTAGTTTTAATTTGCATTTCTTTGATGATTTTGATGCTTAGTGAAACTGAGCATTGTTTTCTTGTCTGTTGGCTGCTCGCATGTCTTCTTTGGAGAAATGTCTATTCATATCTTTTGCCCACTTTTTCATGGGGCTGTTTGTTTTTTCCTTTTCAGCATGTTTGAGTTTCTTGTAGATCCTAGATGTTAGGCCTTTGTCGATCCTAGATGTTAGGCCTTTGCCAGATATACAGTTGGCAAATACTTTTTCCCATTCTGTGGGCTGCCTTCCTGGTTGCTTGATGATTTTTATGGCTTTGCAGAAACTTTTCAGTTTCATGAGCTCCCACTTGTCTATCTTATCTCTTTCACGTTTATCCTTCTCTATCTATACTTTTCAAAAATACTAATTGCTTTGAAATTGTCATTGTTATCTGTCTGGGGACAGGGAGACACCCTTATCAACAAGGGTGCCTGAACGAAGCATATTTGTATACCTAACCCTTAACTGTACCCCACAATATCAAAATAAAAAATATTGATATTAAAAAAAGAAATTGTCATTGCTTCTGATGAAACTTAACTTTTTAATCACATTTTTGGACCTAAAGAATTTCATTATAGCATTATTTTTTTCTTATCGTCTGTGCATACAGACTTGCTACTTGAAATAAGCTTTGCAAACAATTCTCAAGAAACTGGACGTTGATGAAATATCTTTCAGAAAATTAAGAATGTTCTTTCTTAAAAGTAACTGCTCAACGGTTAATTAACTCTTACACACATTGAGTGTTTTGACTACAACTATATGATTATCCCTATAGTGTATAACAGGACATGTTTCTGTATTGTTAGATAGTTAATTCAATTTTATGATTCAGTGATATTTTAAATATGATCAGGCCATAATGCCTTATATTCATCATTGAAGTAAAAGATTGTATCATTGTTGCTTCGTTCACCTTTATTTCATACCACATGGCCCTGAAGTTCAAACAAATATGATTTTTCTGGATAATTTTTTGAGAGAAAGAGAGAATAATTGAAAAATAAATACGTGTTTCCATATATAACTATGTTGTGTTATGACTTTATACTCTAAATAAAAGAATCTTCAAAGCAGGATAATGTCTTGTTCATTGACTTTCCCAAAATAAATTGCTTATTAAATCTTGTGATAAATGTGTATGCAACTGATCAGGCATGTAACTCACATGCAACTATAACACAGTAGAAGATTAAAAAGAACATTTGGAAAAGACTGTTTCACCAATGGCACTAATTTTAGTTTTTACCGCAAAAGACATTCCTTCAAAGTTTTCTTAAAAAAAGGAAAATGAAATTTTATCTTGTTAATGTAGCTGCCTACTATACACCTTGCCTTTCTCATGGAAAATTTCATCTAAGCATTCCTAAGTTTTTTTTGGAAGGATTAACTACTTCTGAAATAATTCTTGTAGGACTGATACATGCCATGCAGACGTGAGAAAATACTGAAGTGGAGTTATTTACTCAC
Organism: Carlito syrichta; assembly: GCF_000164805.1. NCBI lineage: Eukaryota > Metazoa > Chordata > Mammalia > Primates > Tarsiidae > Carlito > Carlito syrichta. The sequence continues at coordinate 805,278 of NW_007247836.1, forward strand.
AGTGTTTGACCTACTATTAAGGGCCAAGAAATGTTACCCCAAACTAATAATTTTTAATGATACACAGATTTTTATGAAGGCTATATAATTTTTTTACTGATAAGTTTTTATATAATAAATACTTCTACACTTGTACAGTAATATGATATTCCTAAGACAACAGATTTTTAAACATTTATTAGTCATTGGCATAAAATCAAACAGACAAAACTGCTAAAACTAACTCTTATCCTTTGATTTTCCTAATACCTTTTAGAAGGTAAACTGTGTTTGCACATAAGATATGAAATTCAACAATATACAATGCTGTATGTTTCAAATTTTATTTAAAAGTAAACTGGGTACAGATTATAGTACAAAGTAGAAAATTGGACTTCTCTATTGGTCTATAAAATTTCAAAGAAATAAAACTTGGTAAAATCGTCAGCCCTCATTTCAATAACCAGTGCAATACGTTTTTGGAAAAAAATATTACTGCTGTGATTTTATTAACTTCTGTTTTTGTTTTGTTTCAGATTCAGGAAAATGTACTGCCATCTGTGTATGAAGAAAATGGAAAGAAAAAGAATAACATAGAGATCATCTTGAGAAGTTTTTACATGATTATCTACTTAGTTAAGATCCACTAACAGATTTATAATTTAAAGTTGAGATTGCTTCTGTGAACTGTATTTGTTGTTAGTTCTGGGGTGGTTGAACATTTTTTTTTTTTTTTTGAGTCGGAGTCTCACTCTGTCTCCTGCCCACCGCAGCCTCGACCTGCTGGGCTCCAGCAATCTTTCCGCCTCAGCCTTCCAAGTAGCCGGAATTACAGGCGTGCGCTACCATGCCCGGTTGATTTTTTGATTTATTGTAGAGATGATGTCTCGCTGCCCAGGCAGGTCTCGAACCCGCGGGCTCAGGCAATCCACTCACCTCAGCCTCCCAAAGGCGTGGGATTACAGGCAGAGCCACTGAGCCCAGGTGAACATTTTTTATAACTTTTTTTTATTATTGAGTTGTGAGGTACAAGTGAGGTTTTAATATATAAGTAGGCTGCATGCAGGTGAAGTTTGGGCTTCTAGGTAACCCTCACTCTCCCTGGTAGTGTGTTGCTCTGTGTCCCCAACTTCTTGCTTCCCTCCTTCCACTTTTAAACACTTTTAAGAGTAATCTTCACTAAACAGAAAGACAGAGAAACAAATGTCCTTTATCAGACGACTTCATAGTTATTAAAGAGAAATAAAATAATTTTGGACAACAAAAACAACTTGTGTTCTAATTTATGATATGCTTTTACATGTATTACAATCCCCATAAAATCTAGTGAGGCGGATATCATTTTTATCACTGTGATTGTCCCTTGAATTAACTTAAATCATGAGAGAATATTACTTTATATACACATAAAATATAATTTATGTCTAAGTAATTCTATTTGTATGATGCATGTCTTTTTTCCAGTGCCAGTTAGACTGTAACAAAATTTCTTTATATCTAGGCTGTACTTAAATCTGAGTTACGAAAATACAGCCATCTATGACTCTCAGTCTTGCACCTAGCTTTATTCTAGGTATTTAAATGTAGACACAAGTATATACAGATTTCACCACGCTCCATCAAGGGTAATTAAAGCCTGTGAGCCATTTATCTCTAGGAATTTCTTCTTTAAAGTTTTCTTTTAGTTTTTAAAATTTATTTTAAAGATGAGGTGTACAATTCAGAAAGATAGATAAGAAGTCATCATATAGGTAAAGTATGGCCCTCCCTTTGGTCTCGCTTTACCTGGTTTGAGATCAGGTACGCTTATTGATGTTATGTGCGCCCCCCTGGAAGCTTTTTGCTACTGTCAAACGCTTTCTTATAGTATTATGATAAATGTTTAGGGTGTGCTTATGATTGAGAACATGTCATACTCAACATTTTTCTCTGTGACAAAATTGAGTATGATAGATCTAAATACATCCAAGTTGCTGAGAAGTCCATAATTTTTTCCTTCTTTGTGGTTGCATAGTATTTCATTGTGTATATGTACCACATTTTTTTTTCTAGTCCACTTTTGATGGCCAGCACAGTTGGTTCCGGTGTGTTTTAGCTGTTGTGAATAGTGCTGCAGCAAACATATATATGTAGGTATATTTTTTATAAACAGTACCCCTTCCTACAACCACACACAAAAATCAACTCAGAATGGATCAAGAACATAAACCTCAAACCATAACGATCTTAGAAAACGCAGGAGACATCCTTATGGAAATTGGAATAGGCAAACAATTCCCTATCAAAACCCCAGATGTCCATGCCATAAGAGCTATCTCTAGGAATTTCTAAAATCTCTTTGGGCATAAATATTAGAGGATCAAAAGTTGCAGAAATAATGTGACTGGGATTCTATAGTCTTCCACTGTATACTGGCTCCTTACCAATACAGGAGTCTACTCTCCACCATAACTTAGTTATCTGAGTTCAGCATCTCTTCTTTCATCCAAGGTTGGTTACAGCTTCAAATCAGATGGGCTTTTCTCACTCTGAGCACCAATACTTTTCCACCCATCTGAGTACATGAACAATGTCTAGAAAGTTCTTCTCGCTCACCATGTATTACTTTTAACTCTGAACATTAATACAAGCCTGAATTGTAGTCACGTTTGCTACATCCACCTTCTGAGTTTCAACCTAGGTAACTGCCTACAACAATTTGACTCTTCTGATGGTGGTCCCTTCTTCCCATTCATTTCCCTATCTTTCTTTCCCCTTACTCTGTTACTCTGTCTTAGTCATTTGATAAATTTGACATATATATATAAATTTATATATATATATATAAATTATGCATCTTTCTCTTAAAATAAAGCATAAAATAACACAGTTTCTGTCCTGTACAACAGACTTTCACCTCTCTACATTTTCAGTCCACCTAGTTATGATTGCCATTCTATTTATTTATCTGAGATCCCTAGTTTCATAATCAAATATCTAAATATGCGCTCTGGATTCATTTTATTTCTCATCATCTTGTATCTCCCCATTTACTTACTGAGCTTTATCTTTCTACTTAATATTGTACTAATTATATCTTCAGTTTTGTGTCAGTATAGGGTCACTTAGCGTTGAGGCCATTATTTCTTCATGGACAATTTTCCATGCCAAAATCTGCTCCAGGAAATCTTACATCCATGGTAAAGAGGGAATAGAACATGGAATTCAAGTTTCCCAAAGTTTTGCTGTCCATACAATGGCAGAAGCAGCTGACAAGCTCATGTTTACATATAATTACGGTGATTCTTCTGACTAACAAACAAGAATGGAGTCATTTGTGCCATGTACTACATAATCAAACTCAAATTTGAGGTGGGCCAGCTTTCCAAAACACAGAAGATTCCAGTCAAATTGTGAGAATAATGAGAAAGTCTGATTTCTTTACACCCTCTAAGAAAGTAACTTTGAAATAACCAATTCATTATTTGCTCTCTGTTTCTTCTTTCTTCGAATCTCTTCTGCCTGTAAAGCTGTCCTCTGTTCAGTTTATTGGAACATTCATTCTATTTTATAGAATGAGGTGAGTACCTAATCTAGAATCACAAATTAAAGCCAGTTAAGATATTTAAGCTAATTTTTTTGTAACTTTGTTCTTTGACACATGGTAGCACAATTTTGAATTTAAAATCATTGTGACAATTTCAGCATATTACAGTATCTCAAGCAATATTAGACACCCAAAAAGCCTAAACACACATTTGATTAAGAATTAATATAGATAGAAGACCTCATATCCAATCTTGGTAAACACACTCTGATGTAATTTGGTCTGTCCCATTTTTCTTTCCATTAGTTTTGACATAGAACTTTGAATTGGCTCTAAAGTAAAACTTTTATAACATCCTAGTTCTTGCTTTTTATAAGCCCTTCAAAGGGCTCATAAATTCAGCCGTGAAATTCTGAAGTCATGTTATTTTAGTTAAGACAACCTATATTGCGAATAGTGCTGCAATAAACATGTGCATGAATTTCTTGCCTCTTTGCTTCCTTTTCATTCTCTGGTCTGTATGATCACTCTCATTCTACCAGCTATCCATGTGATCCAACCGTACTGCCCATTGAAACTGGACTGGATAAAAAAAATGTGGTACATATACACAATGGAATATTACACAGCCATAAAGAAAGACAAACACATGGACTTTGCAGCAACTTGGACGGACTTGTAGTCTATCATACTCAATGATCTATGACAGAAACAAAGAAGTGAGTACCACATGTTCTCACTCATAAGCGAACCCTAAACAATGACCATAATGCTATAAGAAAGGAATCAGCCAGGGTGGGAGTGGAGAGGAGAGACACAACATCAGTAAGGGTGCCTGATCTCTAACCAGTCACATTTGAGACCAAAGGGATGCCCATACTTTACCTGTATGATGACCACATGCATACCTAATCCTAAATGTACCCCACAACTTTAAAATAAAAAAAATTAAATAAAATAAATAAAAGTCAACCTATAATATTAAAGTAGGCCTCACATGTATTCGATTGGGATACTTCCCACTTCAGAATAAGCAGCTAACCATTGTTCAGCTCCTCAAAGAGGGATTAGCTTCTGTGATTAAAATGCTGCAATAATTCAAAAGCCTATTCACTTTCACCCTGATTGTTGACTAGAATAACAATTCTGAAGCTACCCCATATCATTGTATTGATAATTATTGCTGCAAAAAGCATATTGGTAAAGTCAACAAACCCATGCAAATAGAAGAATTGGTAGAAATAATGACTTCTTTTAAAACAAGAAAGTCATATCTAAAAAACAATTAGGATTCCTAAGAAGTTTGCTCTTATAGCTGGATCATGGATCATTGGGACAAATGTAAAAATTTAGTTAATAACTGCAGTGTGTTTGAATTAATTAGAGAGTTTATTGAACCATCAATTGCATACCAATCAACTATGTCTTGAGAGCACTCTTATGCCTGCCAATGGATGACTGATTTGAGGATATCTTCCAGCCCAAGAATGATAGGACTGTGTAGCTGTGATTAGTAGAATGGCAATTGTGAAACTAAAACTGGTTACCTATAATTACTCTTACAGAGAGATATCAATACCCAGATAACAAAACTGAGCTTGATGTAAATATTGATTTTATTCTGAAATCATGCAAGTGATCATCATTAGTTGGCTGTGTTAGTAGAAACAAGTTGCACAGTTCTTCTGTCAAGTATATTCCTGATTATGGGTCCCAGGAGATAATTACCTTGTCAATGATGATACTAGTTGGCATCTGATGAGTAACCATTACGAACAGTAAGGGAAAAGATTAGGAGGGGACAAAACCAGTGATGCTGGTCTTGGAACTTAAATACAGAACAAAGCATGTCTGTCCACTAATCTCAAAGAGAAGAACACAAATGCAGAGTTAAGTGTTACATTTACGTGTTACAAGAATCTCGGCTTCTTAGTTCACTCACAACACTCCAAGAATGAATGCCTAAATCCCATTAAGAGTCTACTTGCTGGCAGTAGGGAGTTTTCAAGAAACCCAGCTTGGATCTCTACAACTTTAGAGACTTGAGCATATTCTCTAGCTATAGTGTCTAAGAAGACAAAAACAGGCTTCAGAGTTCAACATACCTGCATGTGAGACTCTCATTTCTGCCATTGCTTTTCCTGCCTACCTTGATCAAATTACTTAATTCCTCAAAAGTTCTTTATTTTTAAATGATTTGTAAATCCAAACTCATCGAATTGTTTCAAGATTAAAAAGCACAACTTATGTAAAAAGCTTATTAATGGGCCTTAACAAGTCCTTGATATATAATAAAATGCTGCTATAATAGAAGAAATAATAATAGTTTTGATAAAAGTAGTAAATAGGGTGTTGAACCATTGCTGCAAAAACAATATAATAGAATATTGGTCAAAGTCAACAGACCCTTGCAAATAGAAGAATTCATTATCATTATTGTTATTTTGTTGAATACATTACTCTGATTTACAATTTAGATTTTTGCAACTTATAGCAGTTTCCATGGCTAATGAAGCTACAACTTATTTCCTCTCTATAGCCAAGGCTACAGTGATATTCGGTTAGAAACATTTAAAAGTAATATCCTTCTTTATCATATATATTTTCCAAATTAAATTACATGCAATAGTAGAATTAACTTTGCTACTTTGTCAAAACACTGCCTTTGTAGCAGAAGACATGTATTCTTTCTTTGCTTCTCTTCCCATATCACATGCATATTATATTCCTACCTCATCAATGTGCATCTGTAATGTAAGATTGGTAAACCAGTGCTTCATCCAAAAAAGAGGCAGTACTATCATTTTGAACTTGCTTCAAAGTTAACATTCCTGTCAAAGTAAAGCACTGGATGGGTTCATGGTAACAAACTGATGTGACCTACAATTTAACAATTTTGTGGTCTTTAATATGTGATGAAGTGCTTTGAGAAATGTAAAGCAAAAAAATAAATGCTGGTATGTATTGCTGCTCTTTGTACCACTTTGTCTTTGCTATTATTTTCACTATATAGAAGTGGATTTTTTTCATAACGAATTTCATAATCTTGAGGAAGTTATAAAAGGAAAAAAAAAGAGTAATATTGAGAAACTCAACAATCAATCCATTGTTTACAAATTGCCAGTTGTATGAAAGCCTCTTAACCATACCATGTTTTGATGTCTTGCTCTGGCAAGTGAACATAATAATCCTGTCTTTCTCAAGTCACAGGACTGTGGTGATCATCAAATATGCAAATAAAGAAGTGATTCATATATTATACTATTCAAATTCAAACTTCTGGGCTAAGCCAAACAATGAAAATATAGGTTAGCCCACTGGAAACTTCTTTTTTTAAAACTTGTCTTTTCCAATTTCCATTTTCTCTAAATAGGTAGGCAAGTAGACAGGCTAACATAGCCTACCTTATTTATTTATTCATTCATTCATTCATTCATTCATTTATTTAAAGTGAGAAAGCAGGATTTATTGAGAGGACAGCAAAGCTTCCCTAGTGGGAAGGACCCGAAGGGATTTCCCAACATAACCCACTCTAAACAGATATTCAACCGAAGAATGAGATATCAGTCTCTCTTTCTTACAGGCATTTTTATTATCTAAAGTAAATATACAAGTGATACCTATAAGAGATGGGAAAATGTTTATGATCCACTGTTGTTTTGTGAAGGTTGAATGCAAAAGAAGTGTGCATGATAAGACTATTTGTAATATGAATATGGACTTAAAAATCATGGCCCTTGGGAAATGTGGTCTCTAAGTATTTCCCCCTTTGTTTTCTTTTTATTCAACATATACTGTCTATGCAAGCCAACTTAGTCAATTTGCTGTCTTAGGATATGCCATTTAATTTCTCTCTTACCATTAGTGTGTGTGCGTTTGTATTTGTGTGTGTGTGTGTGTGTGTGTGTGTGTGTGTGTATGCACACTTCCCAGACATATAATGAAAAGACTTGTAACAAAATCAGAGAGCATTTATGACTTATGGGCAATCTACATGCAATGTTGCAAAGGCATTTGATTTAACAGGTTAAATAGAGCCTTTCTGGTACAAATAAAACAAGCTAAGATGTAAAAGTCCTGCACAGTAGAAAATGAAACATCTCCTCCCATCCCTGCATTGGTTGCCTCAGTGATAACATAGATTTCAGGAGGTTCGTAGTATTTACATCAATACTATAACAGATATTAAGAAGCACTGGTTAAATTTAACTTGAGCTTCCTGGCTGAAAAGACAGGAAAATATATAGCAGGGTTAATATGTAGTGAAAAGACAAAGTCTCAAAAAACATCAATTTCCTTAGAAAAATTAAATTTACTGTGTTTAACATTATAAATCATCATTGATAAACATATTTGACAGTGTTCAACACAGGTCTTTCAGACAATAAAAACTATTTTACATGACTGCTTTTTGTATCCATGATCAATAGAAACCTGGATGAACTCTGTTGACATAAAGAAATGTCTGCTTAGGGTTAAACTAAAGTTTAAGAATGTAGGCTAGAGTAAATCTGACCAAATATTTGAATATCTTAAGAGTGGATATCTGAGGATAGAGTGCATATTTTTTTTTATCAATATATTTTGCCAGTCTTTCAAAAAATAGAAGCTTGGAAGCACTTCATTTCAGGTTCAAATTTTAAGTGAAACCCTACATTATGAATTTTGCTATATGGGGACCAACAATTAGGTTAATGCACTCATTCTAGAAAAAGTGCTACATACCTCATTGCTGAATATCACTGTGGTCATCTTTGAACTACTCCTCTTGGTCAGCTATACACCAATGCCAGTGCCTAGTCCACCTGTCAAAGCAAATTTGGAACTCTTTTTCTGGAATGGCCATCAGAGCTGCAGTCTCATTACCCTTGATGTCCTGAATGCCATCAAATGTCTTCCTGTCAACAATTCTTTTATCTTTGGGTATAGAAAACAGTCATTGGGGGCCAGATCAAGTGAGTAGGGAGAGTGTTCCATTGCAGTTATTTGTACATTGCTGCAAATGTAAGTGCACAGTGGCAAGTTCACGAACTTATTTGTCAGACCTCAACAAATAACCACTATTTAATTTAGGCTTCCTCTCTCTTCAGCCTTCCTTCATGTAAAATGTTGCATGTGAGCAATAACTATCCACAAGTTATGTACAATTGCTTGAATTTCACAGAGTGTTCAATATTTCAGTTCAACATTGAATTTTGGATTTATTTTGCGTATTAAAGGCAGCCATATTCAAACTCCATTTCGGCCGACCTCATATGCCAGTCCTCTAGTGAATAGGGGAAATTTCCTTTCTGGATAATCCCAGGCATCACATCATTTTAGTATTCCTTTTAAAAGTTAAATAATATCTGGAAATGTTTAGTCTATTCAATGGCATAACTAAGGATCTCATGAAACAGATTTTCTTTTAAGCTATCTTTTCAAAGTTAGCTGTTAAGTTATTTTTTTATCATTTTTTACAAAAGGTTCTCTGCAATCTATCCATATGTGTTTACTCTTCTCTTTCTCTCTCTATCTTCCTTTGTACGTTCTTCCTTCTTTTCCTTATGTTTCCTTCCATTTTTCCTCTTTTATTCCTTCCTTCTGTCCTTCCTCAAGCAAGTTTTTATTTCACTGTGTAATTAACAAATAATTAAATAGTTTATTATCTTTCATTATCTATCAGCTATCTTATAAATGGAAAAACGCTTAACTCATAACAACACAGAATAAGTTAAAATAAAAGGAATTGTTGTGCAGGAGATATATATGTAGAAGCTTGTATATCTATAGATCTTGATGACCAAAAGCCTACACATGAATTTATTCTTATAATTTGGCAAAAACAAAATCAATAACGATAGGGAGTAATTGTGAAAAGAGGAATAAACCTATATGAAATAGTAAAGAAATTTCACATTATTCCGCATTATTTACAGAGTCACAGAAAAAGAAAAGGGGGTGAACCTAAGACATGCATTTAAAATGATATCTCAGGACAGATGTAAAGGACTGAATGGACAGAGAAGTGTGGGGATTAGAATGTTATCTGTGACCTGTTGTGAGAATCCAGAGGAAAAAGATGGAATTTTGAATCAAGTCTAAGGTAGTGATTGGATAAAAATTTGGATACAGAATCTATGAAAATCAGTGACATTTGACTGAATGTAGGAACTAGCTAAGGAAATAAATATACAATATCTTAAATTTCTCATACAGTTGACTAAAGGTATGATACTACCATCTAAACAACTTAGAAAAATAGGAAGAAGATTTAGGTTTATAGATGATGTGTTCAGGTTTGTTCATTATTGTAACTGATACCTTCAAATGTACACTTATCTTATAAACATTGCCATACTCATTATTTTTACATAATTCTGTTTCTACATTTGTTCCAGCAGGGCAGAGTAGCAAAGGCATATGGATTCTTATTTTGAAGCCAGACTGCTTGGTTTTGAATTCTGGCTCAAAGTTTATAGCCTAAATGAATATGGGCAAATCATGCATGTACTCAGTGCTTTACTTTGCTAATCTGTAAAAGGATCTAAAAATAAAAGCAAAGGAAACCCTCTCCCCACCCAGCTCCCTTCAGAAACAGAAAGTAGCCTCTGGAGGTGGGAAATTGTGAGTGCAGGAATTGAAGACTCAAATATCAGTCCCTCCATGGCCTAGAGGGACCCCCAGGCTCATGGTGACTCCAGTCCCACAAGAAACCACCTGGATACAGCACAGCTGTGTGCTGCCAAAGCCCATTTGGAGCTGGAAACCCATCACAGCTTTGAGTGGCTATGGCCAAATCATCCCTGGGAACTCATTTCTGGCAGGCAGTACCCTGTGGCCAGTTCCAAGAGGGGAAAAGAACCCCACCCCAGCTGCCTTCACTTGGCCCCAATGGCAGGTTGTACTGCTGCAGGAAGCTCTGGTTTGGGGCAAGCTGGCAGGAGGGACCCTGTTGATGGAAGAAATTTTGAGTTCTGAATGCAATTAACCTCTAGCACAAGAAGGGAAGCCAAGAGCCCTGTTGTCTTGGTAACTCCTCTCTTCTCGCCTACACGAATGCTTTGATGCAAAAGACAGCTCTGCCATTCTTGCAACACTGCTGCCATTGCCAGGAGGCCCATCAGCCCTCCTAATTCCCGCGGAGTGCACAGAGCCAGGGATCAGGACCATAGACTAGCTAGAGCCAGCCTGCAGAAAAATGTTGCTGCAGGAAACAACTTTGAGTTCTGAATGTGAACAGCCTCAGATGAAGGAAGCGAAGCTACGGACAAAGGGGGTAAGGTTGTTATCATGGCAACCCTTCTGTCCCTGTGTGAACTCTTTTGTACAACAGAAAACACTCAGACATTCCCACAGCATGACCAGAGCAGTTAGGGGACCTGCTTCCCACTGGAGTAGCCAATCACCTGAAGATCGGAGCTGAAGAGTGACTCAATCTGACCTAGTCCAGCCCAACCAGATTTCCCACCCAATCTCCTTGACAACCCAGAGACTGAAAAACTTTAGGAGTTCCCATAAGCCTCAACATTGCCTAAGTCATCTGCCCTCTTCCCAGGAGAAACAAAAGCCAAGTTAAAAGCCCACAGCTACCATCGCAGCTGGCTGTCGCCTACAAGCACCACCTCCTGGTCTAGGTCAAGTTGACCTTCTGGTCTAAGGTCAACTGGCATAGCCCATTACAACATCTGGGACGACAATACAGCCTCTGAGAAGAAGCACTGGAGAGCGGGAACTTGAAATTATCTGTGTTAGAGTGAGATTTGAGGATCTCAGATTCGGAGTCTTGAAAGTCGAAAAATAATTATGACCCTCAAAAAGGATATGATGGGCTAAATATAGAGCATTGTGCTACATTAATGTGAATTAATATCTACATGTAGAACATGGCAAGGATGGGTATCGAGATGGAAATAAAAATTGGGATCACAGAGACAAGCCAGTGATATCAGAACTAGTGAAAGAAAGTGAAAAAGCAATAAAAACCAGATCAAAATATTCCAGTTGCCAGGAAATGGCAAAGTGAGTACTCTGGGGCAAATCCCTACTACCAAATTTAAAGACATGCTTGTGTGTGTGTGTGTGTGTGTGTGTGTGTGTGTATGTGTGTAACTAAGCAAAGACACAAAATGAGATAACTTCCTGGGGTGAGGGGAGAATAAATATAGAGAGAAAAATTGAAAAGTAAGAGATAAACTTGAAAGCATTTGTCAATAACAGGGATAGATACTTGAGCTTGAACTACCACTACTGGGATGTTAATAATCCCTTGGGCTCTTCAAAAATAGAAAACTGGAAACTGAAAATCCTCCTTATGAAAAAATAAAATAGGGAAGAAAGTTTCCATCAGTAAAGTAAGACAGCCAAAAACTGTTATTTCTAGTCTTAAAAACATATTGAATATCAGTCCCTAAAAATATGACTCTTTTCTCATCTTGATTTTGTGTTTCTATGCATGTCATTTAACATGACCCAGAAAAATCCCAAGTTTTATATTAATTTAAAGTGTGTTGAAACTTGTCATCTTCAAAGGGCAACAGAAATTTTATATGGGGAAATTACTTGAAATCATATTTATGTAGATGCCTTAGATTAAATTTATACACATATAAGTTTAAGCACAATATATATGTGCATATATGTGTGTATTTATATACAATATACACGCATACATGCACTTGCCACCATAATTGAGTCTTAGGAGAAATAAATGACCTTTATGCTTAACTTCTCAAAATCTTCAGACATCAAAATGTGACATCATTATGTTTAACATGTTTGAAGAGAAAAATATAGAATCGGTTATTTGTTTGATATAAGAAACCATTAAAATGGCCAAATCTATTAAAAAGAAAATTTTAATACATTTTCTGGAAATGAAAAAAAATTGAAATCGGTGAATTAAAAATAAAAAGCATCTCAGTAAACAAATAAGACAGGACACTGAACAAACTAAAAAATAGACTTGATAAATAATACAAAATACAAGACAAATACACAAGAAAATAAAAATCTTTACAGTAATCTAAGAAATACAGAGCACAGAATGAAATAATGAAATACTCTAAAATAATTGACATTGAAACTGAAAAGAAAAAAAAAAACCACGAGAGAGACAGCTTCTCAAGAGAAAATGGCAGTGGCTGTAGATATACCAAAAATAAAAGAAGGTACTAAACTTCAAAACATCTAGTTAAACTAAGCAAGTAAAAATAAGCAGAAATCCCCACATTAGCCCTGAAAATCTTAGGAAAGCTAGGGGGGAAATGAAAGTAAATGATTGACAAATGAGAACAAAGATTTTAACAGCACAAATATTTGCCTGAACACATTTGGAAAATAACATCAACATTTTAAGATAAAATTATTGTTCACCTTTATTTATATTTACTACTATTTAATAACAAAAATTGAAAATGTATTACCTGTAAATCTTCAGTAAATAAAATTTTATAACTTTATTCAGAAAGAAAATAATTAGTCCCAAAAGAAAAATTTGGACTATAAGCATGAAGAATAAATATTTTTTAAAAAGTGTTAATGTTTAAATAGCACCATGTGTCTATTGAGGATGGAACAAAACACATGAAACAAAACAAATACACAAACAAAAAGACTAAATATAAACAAAGATACTATGCAATGAGAGGAATGGTGAGATGCTAAGTTATCTAAAGTCCTTGAAGTGCTCTGAAGTTGGGTGAACACAATGCATAGATTTAGATTATTATTTTTTTTTTTACTTGGAGTC
>NW_007247836.1:818532-820957 GCF_000164805.1 Carlito syrichta
CCTGGTTTTTTTTTTTTTTTTTTTTTTTTTTTGTAGAGATGAGTTCTCGCCAACTTGCCCAGGCTGTTCTCAATTCCCTGGGCTCAAGCAAACCCCTCCTTGGTCTCCCAAAATGCTGGGATTATGGACTTGACCCAACACACCCGACCCTAGATTTAGATTTTTAAGTGGTATCTTAAAATTTAAGGTTGGAAATAAAGGGGCAAAGTAAAACAAACAAGCATTAGTCAGTAGTTAATAATAATAAAAAAGGTCAAAAAAAGGAAATGAAAACTAAATCAAAGGAAAAGGTAAAACAAACAAAATTTTTTTGTTACTTAAAACCTCCAATAAAAATAAATAGAATCAATGAAAGAAGACATATCTGTATTATATTTTATTTCAAGAAAATATTTCTATTGTCTTGCCTTCTGTGTGATATTTATTGTAGCTTCTTTTTTTCTTTAAAATATGTATTATCAGATTAAGATCATCTTTTACTACCCCAATTTGCTATTATATTTGTCCCCATAGGAATTTAATTACTCTAAAAGAGAAAACTAGGGTAACCAAAAGACAAATTATTAGAAATAATATGAAAGTATAGTAGTAGTATTTAGATACATGATTACGTATAAAGATAAAAAAAATTGTGATTCTCATCCACAGGTAAGAGCTAAAAATATATATTTTTAAGTGATAACAATTAAGTAATCAGAAAATAAAACGAAGTCAAGGATTAAATTTTTCACATAAAGTTCATAGCTTTTATGGAAAAATATAAAGTTTACTGAAACCTTAAATGAAACCAAAATCGATGATGCAGTATATTACAATTATATATGAAAAATAATATGGTAATAATGTAAATTTTACATATTAATCTATAATTCAAACATCTAAAGAAGTATTATTATTAGGACTTAATGAACTTATCCTACATTTTATTTAGAGGAACACAGAATCGAGAAAGGACAAGAATGCTTTGAAAAGAAACAGGGCTGGGGAATTTATCTTACTTGATATTATGAGAATAATCAATAAAGTGAGATACTGATGCAGTGATAAGCAAAGAGTTTGAACAGAATACAGACACACAATAGATTCTATGCCTGTGTGAATCTCGAATATGACAGTTGTGTAGTACAATACACTGAGATAATTAATGGTATTTAGGGAAATAGTGTTGGGACAGTTGTTTCTGAAACTTAAACCACTTGGTTTAAGTTTTAAATTAAACTTCTAAGTTGAAAAGCTAAACTTTAAAAGAAAATACAATAATATAGAAATGTATCCTTATGACAAAAAAATGGGGCAAAATACCTTAATTAGGACACAAATGAATGCCTTATAAAATAAATATAAACATTTTATTTTAATCCAATCTTTAAAGCACAAGTAAAAGTGAAAAAAATAAACCAATAGAACAAAATAGAGAATGAATAAATGCACAGAATTACATTCAACCAATATTTGACAAAGGTACAATAACACATATTGGGAAAAGAACATTCTCTTCAATAAATAGTGCTGGGAAAACTGGGTATACAGATGCAGAAGAATGAAACTAAACCCACATCTCTCACCAAATATAAAAATCAGCTCAAAATTGACTATTTATGTCAATGCCAAGACCCGAAACTATGAATCTATTAGAAGAAAACATAAGAAATACTTCATAATATTGGTCTCAGCATTATTATGATTAAGATTTCAAAAGCGTAGCAACAAATGCAAAAATAGACATATAGAATTATATCAAACTAAAAAGCTGTGCAGCAAAGGATACAATTAATAGAGTAAAGAGACAACATGTAAAACTCAGAAAAGATTTGGGAACTATTCATCTGACAAGAAATTAAAATCCAGATTATAAAGGAACACAGATAATAAACAGAAGCAAGCAACAAATAAATAATCCAATTAAGAATGGGCAAAATATAAAGCAAAGATTCACCTGAATTTAGATGGCTTCTTGACTCATTTCTGTCTCTAGTAAATAGACTTTTTAAATAATGGCAGCAACATACCATTGTGGCAGGAATCAAACTGGACAGTGGAAGTGTGTTTTGAGCTCTAAATTTATGCTGCCAGGGGAGGGAGCAGCACACCTCATCTACAAGGGTGCCTGCAAAATGAACATTTGTGTACCTAACCCTGAATTGTATCCCACATCTTTAAAATTAAAATAATAATAATAATAATAATAAAAATAATTAATAAATAAATGTATGAAAGACTTAGCTGGAGGGAAGATAATAACAAAAATAACCAATCCATTGTTTTCTTTCTCTGCTTTCAAACTCTAATTGTCTATTTTTGTTTGCATTTCCTTAACTGTTGTGCTATCCAATAAAGCTTTGTTATTGTTATTTTAAGAAATAAATTTTCTAAGCCGGGCTCGGTGGCTCAGCCTGTAATCCCCCGCCTTTGGGAGGCTGAGGTG